>NC_091767.1:23320050-23623080 GCF_029378745.1 Bos indicus
CTGATCCGGCCACTCCCGCCACTTTTTAGAACTAGAGACAACACTTCAAACAGTGCTTCCTCTGACCCCCTCAAACGTGTATCTGTTCATCTTTTCTTAGTCATATCCCCATCAACCAATTTTCAAACTCAGCTTCACTTCCCTTTTCTGGCCCTTAAACTGCTTTCTGTGTGTGCCTGGTGAAGGAAACTATCTACTCTTGCAAACTATAGTAGGCAGTGGTAAGGTACTGACCCCAATCACAAAAATGCATTCAGAAATCAGTTCAGCTCGGTTGCTTGGTGGTGTTTGACTCTTTACGACCCCATGGATTGCAGCACGCCAGGCCTCCCTGTCCATCACCAACTCCCAGAGTTTATTCAAACTCATGTGCATTGAGTCGGTGATGCCATCCAACCATCTGATCCTCTGTCACCCTTTCTTCTCCTGCCTTCAATCTTTCCCAGCATCAGGGTCTTTTCAAATGAGTTAGTTCTTCGCATCAGGTGGCCAAAGTATTGGGGTTTCATCTTCAGCATATTCAGGAACTGATTTCCTTTAGGATGGACTGGTTGTATCTCCTTGCTGACCAAGGTACTCTCAAAAGTCTTCTCCAACACCACAGTTCAAAAGCATCAGTTTTTCTGTGCTCAGCTTTCTTTACAGTCCAACTCTCACATCTATACATGACTACTGGAAAAACCATAGCTTTGACTACACAGACCTTTGTTGGCAAAATAATGTCTCTGCTTTTTAATATGCTGTCTAGCATATTAAAAGTTGGTCATAACTTTTCTTCCAAGGACCAGGAGTCTTTTAATTTCCTGGCTGCAGTCACCATCTGCAGTGATTTTGGAGCCCCCCAAAATAAAGTCTCTCACTGTTACCATGGTTTCCCCATCTGTTTGCTATGAAGTGATGGGACCAGGTGCCATGATCTGAGTGTTCTGAGTGTTGAGTTTTAAGCCAACATTTTCACTCTCCTCTTTCACTTTCATCAAGAGGCTCTTTAGTTCTTTGCTTTCTGCCATAAGGGTGGTGTCATCTGCATATCTGAGGTTATTGATGTTTCTCCTGGCAATCTTGATTCCAGCTTGTGCTTCATCTAGTCCAGCATTTCTCATGATTTACTCTGCATATAAGTTAAATAAGCAGGGTGACATATACAGCCTTGACATACTCCTTTTCCTATTTGGAACCAGTCTGTTGTTCCATGTGCAGTTCTAACTGTTGCTTCTTGACCTGCATAGAAGTTTCTCAGGAGGCAGGTCAGGTGGTCTGCTATACTTATCTCTTGAAGAATTTTCCACAGTTTATTGTGATCCACACAGTCAAAGGCTTTAGCATAGTCAATAAAGCAGAAGTAGATGTTTTTCTGGAACTCTTGCTTTTTTGATGATCCAATGGGCAATTTGATCTCTGGTTCCTCTGCCTTTTCTAAGTCCAGCTTGAACATCTGGAAGTTCACGGTTCACATACTGTTGAAGCCTGGCTTGGAGAATTTTGAGCATTGCTTTACTGGCGTGTGAGATGAGTGCAATTGTGTGGTAGTTGAGCATTCTTTGGCATTGCCTTTTTTTGGGATTGGAATGAAAACTGACCTTTTCCAGTCCTGTGGCCACTGCTGAGTTTTCCAGATTTGCTGGCATATTGAGTGCAGCCCTTTCGCAGCACCATCTTTTAGGATTTGAAATAGCTCAACTGAAATTCCAACATCCACTAGCTTTGTTCGTAGTGATGCTTCCTAAGGCCCACTTACTTTGCATTCCAGGATGTCTGGCTTTCAGTGAGTGATCACACCATCATGATTATCTGGGTCGTGAAGATCTTTTTTATAGTTCTTCTGTGTATTCTTGCCACCTCTTCTTAATATCTGCTTCTGTTAGGTCCATACCATTTCTGTCCCTTATTGTGTCTATCTTTATATGAAAAATTCCCTTGGTATCTCTAATTTTCTTGAAGAGATCTCTAATCTTTCCCATTCTGTTGTTTTCCTCTATTTCTTTGCAGTGATCACTGAGAAAGGCTTTCTTATCTCTCCTTGCTATTCTTTGGAACTCTGCATTCAAATCAGTATATCTTTTCTTTTCCCTTTGCCTTTCACTTCTCTTCTTTTCACAGCTATTTGTAAGTCCTCCTCAGACAGCCATTTTGCCTTTTTGCATTTCTTTTTCTTGGCGATGGTCTTGATCCCTGCCTCCTGTACAATGTCACGAACCACCATCCATAGTTCTTCAGTCACTCTGTCTATCAGATCTAATCCCTTGAATCTATTTCTCACTCCCACTGTATAATCATTAGGGATTTGATGTAGGTCATACCTGAATGGTCTAGTGGTTTTCCCTACTTTCTTCAATTTAAGTCTGAATTTGGCAATAAGGAGTACATGATCTGAGCCACAGTCAGCTCCCAGTCTTGTTTTTGCTGACTGTGTAGAGCTTCTCCATCTTTGGCTGCAAAGAATGTAATCAAACTGATTTCGGTATTGACCATCTGGTGATGTCCATGTGTAGAGTCTTCTCTTGGGTTTTTGGAAGAGTGTGTTTGCTATGACCAGTGAGTTCTCTTGTCAAAACTCTATTGGCCTTTGCCCTGCTTCATTCTGTACTCCAAGGCCAAATTTGCCTGTTACTCTAGGTAGTATTTCTTGACTTCCTACTTTTGCATTCCAGTCCCATATAATGAAAAGGACATCTTTTTTGGGTGTTAGTTCTGCAAGGTCTTGTAGGTCTTCATAGAACTGTTCAATTTCAGCTTCTTCAGCGTTACTGGTCCGGGCATAGACTTGGATTACTGTGATATTGAATGGTTTGCCTTGGAAACCAACAGAGATTATTCTGTCATTTTTGAGCTTGCATCCAAGTACTGCATTTCAGACTCTTTTGTTGACTAGGATGGCTACTCCATTTTTTCTAAGGCATTCTTGCCCACAGTAGTAGATATAATGGTCACCTGAGTTAAATTCACCCATTCCAGTCCATTTTAATTTGCTGATTCCTAAAATGTCGATGTTCACTCTTGCCCTCTCCTGTTAGACCACTTCCAATTTGCCTTGATTCATGGACCTGACATTCCATGATTGAATTACCCTGCCTGGGAATGCCGCCATTGCTACTCCCTTCTTGTAACTATAAACTAGTTATCCTTCAAGTTATGCACTTAGCAGGAACACTTTGACCACATGGGCCTCTCTCCATCCATATTTTGTTTTCAAAAATACTCAAAGCTAACTTTGCAATGCTTGCTTTTATCCCTTGGGGAGCAGCAAAGTTAGAGGTTTATCACAGATGAAAGTGCATGTTGAAATAGAACCATATCTGGCTTTAAACAAACCCAGGATGGTCACTGTAACAGATAGTGTGTGCTTTCAAAATCTCATGGGGGTTAGAAGGGTATCCAAATTAAAAACTCGGATATGGATTAATTGTCTCTTGCTCGCTCAGATTGGCCAGTAAATTAGTTAAAATACATGTGTATAATGCTGAAAAGGTGATTATAAAGGAAGTGTTTAATGTGTTTAAAGGAAGTATTTTCCTGTATTTATTGTAGGTATAGGAAGAATGCCTATCTTTTCATCTACTACTTAATCCAGTTCTGCGGCCACTCCTGGATATTTACAAATATGACAGTCAGATTCTTTTCATTTGGAAAAGGTAAAAGCCCAAAACAGTTTTGAATTTTTAACTTTTAATCCTCATTTTCACCTAGTCCTAGTTATAATTTAACTTCTGTGAACTTCACCTAATATCCTTCACTTCTCTGAAATTTAGTGACCATATTTTTTCAGTAAGCATGCTTCATTCTTAATGCAAAAACCAAAACCTTTTTGGAGGAGGCGGTAAGTAAAATGAGGGAAAGGGAAGTGCATTCTCCTTGAGTAGGCATTTGCCCTGAAAACATAGACATGGCATTGAGGCGTACCATTTCACTCTTCCTTTCTTGGTTCTGCACCAAACCTTAGCAGATCTGGTGTGTGTTGAAGAAATCTGTAAATTCCTGTGTAACTTTTTTTTTTTTTTTGCATAGAAATTAGAAATTAACCAGTTCTTCTCTAGTTTCTTATTCCCCAGGTTTAAGGTAACTGGAAACTACTAACAAATGAAAGACAAACTCTATATTCCCCATTCTTCTATATAATCCTTTTAAAAGGCAGTGTGTCCATAGGAAAATGACACATTCTGTAGATGACTCATCACATATAGGGGAGTTAGTGCTAAAGGTTTAAGTCATAAGCTTTCTCCAGTTTCCTGAAAGTAAAGATTTTAAATGCATTTAAATTTTCAAAAAAAACCAAATCATTAAATGACTGTCAAAATAAAATTCTTTTCATTTTCCATCCCCACATGGATAAGGGTCATCACAGTTTCCAAGTGTTGCATGACTTGACAATTTGAGCAATTGCTGGTTTCAGCTAAAAACAAACATTAGTATATATCTGGGATAAGTCATGCTCTGCTCATCAATTCAGCCTTCAATATCATGAGAAAATTAATCTATTTCTGTGATACCATAAACTATTTGATGTTGCTTTTTTTTAACTGCAGATTTGCGGATAAATTCTTGCCTTTGTTAAGAACCTCCAAAGATATAACTTGAGGCTTGTGTTTCAACTTTGAGTGTTGGGAGTCCTCAAGCAGAGGACAACACAGGTGTTTGGAAAACTTCCTTTTGTTTTTAGGAAAAAAGCATCACTTCTAGACCTTGGAAGTTAGCTGTGGCTTCAAGGGCCTGTTATAGGCCATTCACAACATGAGTAACAAGACATGAATTTATTCTTATGCTGCCTGGCCTTTCCAGTGGGGGGAAATGCCTTAGTCAGCAGTGTATTTTTTCTTAATTGCGATCTCGCCATCCATAATTAGAGAAGTTGCATTTTATTAAAGAAACACAACCCATTTCTACAGAAGGTAGCTTGAAAAGAACTGTGTGGGGGGTCAGTACAATTTCCAAATCAGTATATAAATTAAATAGCTCAACAGCACTCAAGCACCTGGAATAGACACCAGCTTCCTTCTTCCTTCAGGGAGCCGTGTGACTGATCATGCTTTTATGGCAAGTGCAGGACTGTGTATGCCTCAGGAATCATCTATAAAGTGGGAATGATAAGAATGTCTACCTCATAGAGCTGCTGAGAAGAGAAACCCTTTGATAAATTACTATCATGTGAATGATAACTAGGGAGTGAAGATGATAAAGATTTCCCTAGATGTTTCTTAATATGGCAGGATTTCATTTAAAAACCAGCACATTTATTCTATTTAGAGAGACATTTGTTTCCGTCCATTTCAGCTCTGTCAAATGTAGTATTTGTTTGGAGCCCTCTGCAATGGGCCCTACTCACAAAAATCCAGAAAGCCCTCACCATGTATGTGCAGGACATAAATGCTATATAAATGGAAGATGTTATTTGATATCATGGCATCATTAATGTCATTTTCATAAATCTCTGAAATCATATTTTCTCATCTCTGTCATTTTCTTGTCCATAGACAAGGAGTGGGCACAGCAGTTTCTCTAATAAACTCACTTTCAGCCTGTTTTCACTGATGTAGTCCAGAGTCTGTTTACTTTTATGCTGGAATTCCTTTAGAATCATATAAATGGGGAATAAATGCTTTAGCTTTGGTCATAGAGCCTTCCTTTTCAAGTTATAAATTCTTTTTGGAAGAGGAGCAATTAAACTGTACAATGAAATGATGTGCTTTCTTTGGTTACATAGTATTTGTAATTTAGAAATCTAGGAAATTTTTCACATGTACAAAGGAAAATGAAGTAAGGAATCTCAGTTGTATTTCAAACTGCTTCCTGGATTTGGGTTGTGATCTAGATTTTACTTACTATGTCTGTATTTTTTTTTTTTTTTTATGTCTGTATTTTTAATTCACTGGACACAGATTCAATGGTTGACACTTTTTATGCAATTGGACTTGTGATGCAACTTTGCCAGTCTATTTCCCTCTTGGAGTTGCTGCACATATATGTTGGCATTGAATCAAACCATCTTCTTCCTAGGATTTTGCAGGTAGGTCTTAATCACATTATTTATATTGTAGAATCTGTTGCATACGTAACTTTGTTCTGTTTACAGCCACTTGACTTTGTGGCAGTGAAAAAGCCAACCTTTGCTAATGTGCAACCCAAGTCACTAACATGGAGAATTCCATGAAAAAATGACCTCATCGTAAAACACTGCACAGTCAGAATTGCCAGTTGGAAGCATTCAGAGAAATGATGCTTGCTGCTTTGTGCAGCACTATAGTGATCCTCTGCTGGGACGAGATTTCATAGCCACTGCCCAGTCTTACTATGCCACGGCCTTGGGCGGTGTAGTACAGAGGAAGGGCATAGAATGGGAGCCATTCAGACTTGGGGTTTGGTGCCTGGCTTCTCTACCTACACTGGGATACATTAACCACCATCATCTAGCTCTTTAGGGAAAAGGATGCCACATACATTACCTGGAAAAGAATGAATTTGCAAAAAAAAAAAAAAAAGGTACCCTTCATCCAAGTCCAAGATTAGAATACTCCCCAGCCATTTCTTGTTCATTCTGCCCCTTTTACTGAATGCAGTTGCAAAGGAGTGGTCTTTCGTATTTATTTAGTATAGCATCTACTTGTACGGGGGCTTCCCTTGTGGCTTAGCTGGCAAAGAATCCTCCTGCAATGCAAGAGACCTGGATTCAATCCCTGGGTTGGGAAGATCCCCTGGAGAAGGGAAGGGGATTCTCCAGGATTCTGGCCTGGATAATTCCATGGACTGTATAGTTCATGGGGTTGCAAATAGTCGGACACCACTGAGCGACTTTCACTACTTGTACAGACCTGGGAATGCTATAGACTTGGCTTCAAATTGGAGAAGACTCTTGAGAGTCTCTTGGACTGCAAGGAGATCAGTCCTGGGTGTTCATTGGAAGGACTGATGTTGAATCTGAAACTCCAGTGCTTTGGCTACATGATATGAAGAGCTGACTCATTTGAAAAGACCCTGATGCTGGGAAAGATTGAGGGCAGGAGGAGAAGGGAACGACAGAGGATGAGATGGTTGGATGGCATCACCGACTCAATGGACATGGGTTTGGGTAGACTCTGGCAGTTGGTGATGGACAGGAGAGCCTGGCATGCTGCGGTTCATGGGGCCACAAAGAGTCAGACATGACTGAGCAACTGAACTGAACTGAACTGGCTTCAAATTCCAGTTCTATCTCTTAGTTATATAAGTTTAAACAAGTAATGTAATTGTTCTGAGCTTCATTTTCTCATGTGATATGCAAATAGCATGTATCTTCTGGAGTAACTGAGAAAGTGGGTGGGATAAGTTCCTAGCACTTAGTTAAGAATACAATACCTGGTAGCTGCTGCTGTTATTTTAGGTATCGTTGGTTCCTCTGCCATGTCTTGAGCCCTAGATGACCATGTTCCTTTTAAAGGCAGGTTGAAGGAAGATGGGAAATTCACTGATAGAGATTTAGTATAGGAAAGCATTAATGAATTAAGGCAAGAAAAATTAAAAAGCGATATTTTCCACAAGGAGAGATAAGGGTTAGGTGGCTATATGAACATACATTTAAAATTTACAGAAAAAAGTATTTTCATTAGTATAATTTTAACAATTTGTAAAATAAATTAAAAAAATTGATAACTAAATGTGACAAATTTGCATTTTAAAAATGATTAAAATGTTAGAATCTGATTGTATTGCCAGCACCTAGCAAAGTGCTTAGAACATAAACATCTTAAATTTTGTTGAATTAAATAGTGGCATAGATCCTTATATTAAAATTTGCTGAAATATCATGAAAGTTTAAAAGATGGAAATCAGAGTATAAACCTAAGGAGCCTATCAAGAATTCTGCATTACAAGTTGATGGGAGATTTTTAATTTTGCTTATTCATTAGAAGTGGAGAAATAGTATTAGGATGAAGTTACTTTAGTGTTGAAATATCAAATGTAAAGTAAAAATTGGGGCAATATCTAGAGTACAAACTAAGAATAGTTAGTTAGCTAGCTAAGACATAGATGGAATTGCCTTAAATGTATGTCCTTACAATATGAAAAGGGGTACACATCTGTCCCAGAAGAAGCATATTATTTAGGAACAAGATTTATTGATATGTATTACCTGTAAACAACTTAAGATGCATATAGCATTGCTTAACATTAAATTTACAGGCTTCCCAGGTGGTTCAGTGGTAAAGAATCTGCCTGCTAAAGCAGGAGATATGGGTTCAATCCCTGGGTCAGGGAGATCCCCTGAAGAAGGAAATGGCAACCCACTCCAATATCCTTGCTGGGGAATCTGGTGGATAGAGGAGCCTGGTGGGCTACAGTCCATGGAGTCACAAAAGATTTGGACACAATTTAGCAACTAAATGCTAATTTTAGACAACAGAATTAACCCAGGTTAAGTGAAAGCTGTATTCTAGCATATGGAATTATTTTTCTTGGACTATGATCAAATTCATCTGAATCTAAGTCATATTTTCTTTTGGCATACCTTTTTGGACTTTTACTTTTTTAGGCTAAAGTGGATAATACTAATTTTATGGTAAAACAGTTTCAAAGTTATTTCCAAAGTAGGAAATGCAAATGAGAAACTGGACAGGTAAATTTGTAAGAAAGAAAAGCACCTTGAATATGTTTCAAAAATCTGTACAGTATTTCTGCTTTCCAAAAGTATGTAGGCTTGTCCAATAACAGAAATTGTTATTAGAAATCTGATTTCTTGCAGTTCTAGAAATTCCAGGATATTTAAGTGTGATTTTAATCCCTACTAATTGCAACTCTATTGATTTATAGAAGTACGATCACTTGTAATTGGACTATATCCTGGTTTGGTAATTAAAAAATAATGGCAAGTATGTATTGGCACTTGTATTTGAATGTGAGGAGGCCAAGTCTCCTGTCGATGGGGCTCAAATGGTTTTTAAGTCTTTGTTGTTGGGAGGAATCAGGGAATCCTCATAGTAGGGAAGACAGTTATTCTCATCCTGGGCCGATTATTATTAAATTTTTGTTATGTTTATCTTCCTCTTTATCTCTTTGAGATTTTATCTGTCCTCTGTTTCTTTTGTTCATTTACTATCTTTTCTATGGTTTTCAGAATAGACATGATGTTCGAAAAAGCTTCAAAAACCCATGTGGTCAGGTCCAAAGTTTCATTTTAACGCCCTTCCTTAGAATTCTGCAGACAACTAGAAGAATTCCCACATTATAAGATGACTCTGAGGCCCCTTCTTTAAAGTAACCAAACAAAACTCTAAAGCTGTGTAATCGTTCTTGGTTTTCCTGTTTCCCCATCTTTAAATGAAGAAACTGTAGTTAAGAATGTGGCTAAGCTACTCATACAGTACTCATAGCTGATTGCATACAGTATTTTGAAAAAATGCACAATATCTAGCTACTTTGAAGTAGATTGAAGAGAATTCTGCTCATGTGTGTTAATATTTTGACATTACCTTTGTGACACTGGTAAGTCACAATGGAATTGTCCTTTTTGTAAACTGCTTTGCCAAAATATGAAGATGAGTAATTCCCCAAAGCAGTAGGAACAATTAGCTAGTTGAGCAATTAGGATCACAGGTATAATGTCAATTGATGGTGGTATGTGTATATATATATATACGTGTGTGTGTGTATATATATATATATATATGTGTGTGTGTGTATATATATACATATATTTATGTGTGTATATATTTTTGTATCTCACAAAAATATGTTTGTTTTCTTCTGTACATTTTAAAATGTTTTATACACATCTTTATTTGACAGGGAAAAGCCGTTGTGATTTTCTAATATTACAGTTGCTAAAGGAGAAAGGACTTCCCTGGTGGCTTGGAGAGTAAAGGAGCTGCCTGCAATGCAGGAGACCTGGGTTTGATTCCTGGGTTGGGAAGATTCCCTGGAGAAGGAAATAGTAACCCACTCCAGTATTCTTGCCTGGAGAATCCCATGGACAGAGGAGCCTGGTGGGCTACAGTCCATGGGGTCGCAAAGGGTCAGACACGACTGAGCGACTAACACACTAACACTAACTAAAGGAGAAAGAGGGGGTAAAACCTATTGACAGTAACACTATGATAGTTTAACAGAGATGTATATTTTATATATTTTTTAAAAATACAGTTTAGGGGAAAAGAGCAAAACTGCAACAAATAGTTGTTTACATACATCCATTTTTGTAAACACAAGCCAATTAAAATTATATCAGGAAAAAATTTTTTGATATTTTAAAATTGTAAAACGGGAAAGTAAAAAGGTCCAAAAGTAGCATATAACTATAGTTAAAAGTGATAATTGAAAACTAGGCATCTCTGCTTTCCAATCCCTTGCTCTCAAATGAGTGTGCATATTTTATTAGCTTGATTTTTTTAAAAAGTTGAATTGGAAACTAGTATTTTAGTAGATTTAATCAAACCAACTTGGCTTTTATGGAGCGGAAATACCATCAGCCTTGAAATACTGATTTTGAAGGACTCTATTCTGACTTTGCTTGTGTAGAAGCCTGAGAAAGAGGTTTTTGTTGATATATAATAGCTTTAGGATGTTTCAACTCAAGGAGAGGGGAAAATAATCCACAAAATTAACCTTTCTTATTGACATTAGGCTGATGTGCCTTTAGGAAACCCTCAAAGTTATCCACTTTACTCCTTTAGCTTTTGAGAGAGGCTTGAAATGCAAAGACTTTGTACACAACTGAATTAAAATGGCTAAATTCTGTCCCCTGACCTTTGCATCACAATAAACACTGCTGCACATGTATTCATTTGACACAGTTTTTAAATCTATAAATCAAAATCCTGGGAATTATCACCCCCACATTATTGTGATACAGAAATTCCACTTTGTGATACAGAAATTCCATTTGTGAGCTCAAATTGCAAGAACAATCCTTATTTTTGCCAATAGCACATCCTATTTCTGATAAGGACAAACAGGAGTCTGTTGTCAGAAACCACTCCAAAGATTTCACAGTTGCAGATTTTGTAAGAAAAAATGTAAAGTCTGTCCCCAAGGAGAGTGTCTTAAAACAAACCCTTTTAGAAACACAGCAAAGTTTCACCCTAATCTCTTTTAATCCATGAAGCAGGTGCTTCTTTGCATTGCTAGATTAAATAATCTTCCCCCCCCCCCCATGAAATCATATAATTTTCTCTCCAGTTTTGAGTTGGGAACAGGCTTATATTGTTAGAGATGAAAACTGTACTGAGGATAGTGTCATGCTATGAGATTCTCAAAGCTTTGCTTCCTGAAAATGAATTATATACACAGTTCACTCTGTAGGTAGGATTTTTTTTTTCTTTTTTGTACCTTTTGTATTGGATCAGGAATTTCTTCAGTGTGATAGTTATAAAGCTATTGTTGTTGTTCAGTCGCTAAGTCATGTCTGACTCCTTGCGACCCTATGAACTGCAACACCCCAGGCTTCCCTGTCTTTCACTGTCTCCTGGAGTTTGCTCTAACTCATGTCCATTGAATCAGTGATGCCGTCCAACCTCCTCATTCTCCCTCGCCTCTTTTCCTTTTGCCTTCAATCTTTCCCATCATCAGAGAGTTTTAGTCACAGTATAATTTTAAAGATGCTGAGATTAACTTTTTTATTTACTGATAGTCCTGACTATCTACAAGAAAAACATATTTTCTTATAAATATACTAATTACTACATTAGATTATACTTATTTTTATTTTCAGTATAATGACTTAACACAAAAGTTAAATGACTTACCCAAGTTCACAAAATTGTAAATGGTGGAGCAAAAATTTGGATTTGGGTTCGTTTTCCTGAACACTCAACTATTATGCTACACTTGTTTATAGTATCTGTCCATAAGTACCTATGTCCTTATAGGCTGGGACATAGCCTACTTCATAGGCTGGGATTTGATCTTGTTCATCTTGCCATGTCCACTGGGATTCAGAATAGTGCACTCAATAAATATCTATTGTTTGATGAATAAATAAATATATACAAATAGTATTTAAATACTTTTGTCTTACAGATAATAATTGGTGACTTTTCAACATTTAAGGGTATGTTTCTGAAGTTCTCAACAAAAGTTCATAGGATTAAAGTAGTTTGGGTTATCCTTTTAGTAATGTAATAGTCTTTGAAGCTACTACTCAAAGACTAATTAAACAACTACTTGATTTTTAAGACTGTAGAAAGTCTCTCTATAGTTGAAGGATGATTTTTACCCCTTCAATAGTTTCTAACTAATTTGTTAGCTGCCATTAAAAAGTAACATTTTAATTTTAACAAATTAAATTCTTTGACAAAGAACACTTTAATTTTAGTCATGGCTTAATCTGGAGTTCAGAATTCCCAAACAGAACATAAAACTGCAAAATAATTTTATAGTTACCATATTTTTGAGTTGGTCACATTACCACCATGTTTAATGTGGCCCAAGTTAGTGTTTTCACTGTGCTTTTATTCTGCCTGTTTGAGTTGCACAAAATATTACAAGACCCTGTATTAGTAATTGTCATGTTCTCATAGGATTTGTCTAAAATTACAAAGTGCTAAGTTGTCCCAAGGATAAAGCTCTAAATAACTAGTCAACCATTATATGTAAAGAAAGTAATAAATTTTAAAAATATATTCTTGAAAATTGTTTTGGTGTTGATTCAGAAAATCAAGGAGATTCTTTTAAGTTTTAACTTTTCAGGAGAGGCTTTTTTTTTTTTTTTAATAGACTGTGACTTAGACTTTATATCTGCTTCCTTGGTGGCTCAGGCGGTAAAGTGTCTGCCTACAATGTAGGAAACCTGGGTTCAATTCCTGGGTTGGGAAGATCCCCTGGAGAAGGAAATGGCAACCCACTCCAGTACTTTTGCCTGGAAAATTCCATGGACTGAGGAGCCTAGTAGGCTACAGTCCATGGGATCGCAAAGAGTTGGACATGACTGAGCAACTTCACTGGTTCACTGATAGACATTATATGAGAGTCAGATCAGATCAGTTGCTCAGTTGTGTCCGACTCTTTGCGACCCCAAAAATTGCAGCACGCCAGGCCTCCCTGTCCATCACCAACTCCCAGAGTTCACTGAAACTCACGTCCATCGAGTCAGTGATGCCATCCAGCCATCTCATCCTCTGTCGTCCCCTTCTCCTCCTGCCCCCAATCCTGCCCAGCATCAGAGTCTTTTCCAATGGGTCAACTCTTTGCATGAGGTGGCCAAAGTACTGGAGTTTCAGCTTTAGCATCATTCCTTCTAAAGAAATCCCAGGGCTGATCTTCAGAATGGACTGGTTGGATCTTCTTGCAGTCCAAGGGACTCTCAAGAGTCTTCTCCAAAACCACAGTTCAAAAGCATCAATTCTTTGGCACTCAGCCTTCTTCACAGTCCAACTCTCACATCCATACATGACCACAGGAAAAACCATAGCCTTGACTAGATGAACCTTTGTTGGCAAAGTAATGTCTCTGCTTTTGAATATGCTATCTGGCTTGGTCATAACTTTCCTTCCAAGGAGTAAGCGTCTTTTAATTTCTTGGCTGCAGTCACCATCTGTAGTGATTTTGGAGCCCAGAAAAATAAAGTCTGACACTGTTTCCACTGTTTCCCCATCTATTTCCCATGAAGTGGTGGGACCGGGCGCCATGATCTTCTTTTTCTGAATGTTGAGCTTTAAGCCAACTTTTTCACTCTCCACTTTCACTTTCATCAAGAGGCTTTTTAGTTCCTCTTCACTTTCTGCCATAAGGGTGGTGTCATCTACATATCTGAGGTTACTGATATTTCTCCCGGAAATCTTGATTCCAGCTTGTGTTTCTTCCAGTCCAGCATTTCTCATGATGTACTCTGCATATAAGTTAAACAAGCAGGGTGACAATATACAGCCTTGACGTACTCCTTTTTCTATTTGGAACCAGTCTGTTGTTCCATGTCCAGTTCTAACTGTTGCTTCCTGACCTGCATACAAATTTCTCAAGAGGCAGATCAGGTGGTCTGGTATTCTCATCTCTTTCAGAATTTTCCACAGTTTATTTTGATCCACACAGTCAAAGGCTTTGGCATAGTCAATAAAGGAGAAATAGATGTTTTTCTGGAACTCTCTTGCTTTTTCGATGATCCAGCGGATGTTGGCAATTTGATCTCTGGTTCCTTTGCCTTTTCTAAAACCAGCTTGAACATCAGGAAGTTCACAGTTCACATATTGCTGAAGCCTGGCTTGGAGAATTTTGAGCATTACTTTACTAGCGTGTGAGATGAGTGTGATTGTGTGGTAGTTTGAGCATTCTTTGGCATTGCCTTTCTTTGGGATTGGAATGAAAACTGACCTTTTCCAGTCCTGTGACCACTGCTGAGTTTTCCAAATTTGCTGGCATATTGAGTGCAGCACTTTCACAGCATCATCTTTCAGGATTTGGAAAAGTTCAACTGGAATTCCATCACCTCCACTAGCTTTGTTCCTAGTGATGCTTTCTAAGGCCCACTTGACTTCACATTCCAGGATGTCTGGCTCTAGGTCAGTGATCACACCATCGTGATTATCTGGGTCGTGAAGATCTTTTTTGTACAGTTCTGTGTATTCTTGCCACCTCTTCTTAATATCTTCTGCTTCTGTTAGGTCCATACCATTTCTGTCCTTTATCGAGCTCATCTTTGCATGAAATGTTCCTTTGGTATCTCTGATCTTCTTGAAGAGATCCCTAGTCTTTCCCATTCTGTTGTGTTCCTCTATTTCTTTGCATTGATCGCTGAAGAAGGCTTTCTTATCTCTTCTTGCTATTCTTTGGAACTCTGCATTCAGATGTTTATATCTTTCCTTTTCTCCTTTGCTTTTGGCTTCTCTTCTTTTCACAGCTATTTGTAAGGCCTCCCCAGACAGCCATTTTGCTTTTTTGCATTTCTTTTCTATGGAAATGGTCTTGATCCCTGTCTCCTGTACAATGTCACGAACCTCATTCCATAGTTCATCAGACACTCTATCTATCAGATCTAGGCCCTTAAATCTATTTCTCACTTCCACTGTATAATCATAAGGGATTTAATTTAGGTCATACCTGAATGGTCTGGTGGTTTTCCCTACTTTCTTCAATTTAAGTCTGAATTTGGCAATAAGGAGTTCATGGTCTGAGCCACAGTCAGTTTCTGGTCTTGTTTTTGCTGACTGTATAGAGCTTCCCCATCTTTGGCTGTAAAGAATATAATCAATCTGATTTCGGTGTTGACCATCTGGTGATGTCCATGTATAGAGTCTTCTCTTGTGTTGTTGGAAGAGGGTGTTTGCTATGACCAGTGCATTTTCTTGGCAAAACTCTATTAGTCTTTGCCCTGCTTCATTCCATATTCCAAGGCCAAATTTGCCTGTTACTCCAGGTGTTTCTTGACTTCCTACTTTTGCATTCAAGTCCCCTATAATGAAAAGGACATCTTTTTTGGGTGTTAGTTCTAAAAGGTCTTGTAGGTCTTCATAGAACCGTTCAATTTCAGCTTCTTCAGCGTTACTGGTTGGGGCATAGACTTGGATTACTGTGATATTGAATGGTTTGCCTTGGAAATGAACAGAGATCATTCTGCCATTTTTGAGATTGCATCCAAGTGCTGCATTTTGGACTCTTTTGTTGACCATGATGGCCACTCCATTTCTTCTGAGGGATTCCTGCCCGCAGTAGTAGATATAATGGTCATCTGAGTTAAATTCACCCATTCCAGTCCATTTCAGTTTGCTGATTCCTAGACTGTCGACATACACTCTTGCCATCTCTTGTTTGACCACTTCCAATTTGCCTTGATTCATGGACCTGACATTCCAGGTTCCTATGCAATATTGCTCTTTACAGCATCGGACCTTGCTTCTATCACCAGTCACATCCACAGCTGGGTATTGTTTTTGCTTTGGCTCCATCCCTTCATTATTTCTGGAGTTATTTCTCCACTGATCTCCAGTAGCATATTGGGCACCTACTGACCTGGGGAGTTTCTCTTTCAGTATCCTATCATTTTGCCTTTTCATACTGTTCATGGGGTTCTCAAGGCAAGAATACTGAAGTGGTTTGCCATTGCCTTCTCCAGTGGACCACATTCTATCAAATCTCTCCACCGTGACCCGCCCGTCTTGGGTTGCCCCACGGGCATGGCTTAGTTTCATTGAGTTAGACAAGGCTGTGGTCCTAGTGTGATTAGATTGACTAGTTTTCTGTGAGTATGGTTTCAGTGTGTTTGCCCTCTGATGCCCTCTTGCAACACCTACCGTCTTACTTGGGTTTCTCTTACCTTGGGCGTGGGGTATCTCTTCACGGCTGCTCCAGCAAAGCGCAGCCATTGCTCCTTACCTTGGACGAGGTGTACCTCCTCACCACCGCCCTTCCTGACCTTCAATGTGGGATGGCTCTAGCCCATTAAAAAGCAAAGGTGAAAATGTCTCAGTGTGTCAGAACAAGGAATTTAGAATGACATGGTCTAGATTTTGCTTCCACATCTGTAGCAAGTCATTTTCACTTTGTAAAATGACTACAAAGAACGCTTTCTTTGTAAAAGGCAGAAAATGGCAGTAGCACTTCCTGGGGTTGTTATGGAGATTAAATGAGATGGCATGTGTTTAGACACAGGCACAAAGTAACCAGTAATTTTTTTTTTTTTTAACCAATTTAGGAATATTGCCAACTATATTCTCCCATTGTCTTGCCATTGAATGGTCAAGATAGAGTTAAATAACCATCAGATAATTTGTTAATTAGATGGATATCATCGAGGGGGTGATGGGTCTTCACATACCTGTATGGATGTGGTTGTGTTCTGGGGGGCATGCTTATTGCCTCTCCTATGCAGTTGGGATTCCATCACCGATGTACCACAGTCCCTTAAGTGATTATTTTCAACAGTGTTTCTTTGTGCAGCTCCAGCCCCTCTTTGGAGAGTCTTTTCCCTCCCTACTCATCAATTGAGGGGCAGCCTGGCATTACAACTCTGGAAGCCAGGAGACTCAGGGTATATATGTTTCCAGGTCTGCCTCTAGGTTGGGCAAATCACTTGATTTCTCTGGTTCCCAATTTCCTTGTTTGTAAAAAGGTGGGGCTGGGTATGTATCTAGCAGGGCTCCTAGAGATCTGTCTTATCAGAAATAGCTTATGTTCTTTGGTGGCTCAGATGGTAAAGCGTCTGTCTACAATGTGGGACACCTGGGTTCAATCCCTGGGTCAGGAAGATTCCCTGGAGAAGGAAATGGCAACCCACTTCAGTACTCTTGCCTAGAAAATCCCATGGACGGAGGAGCCTGGTGCAGGCTACCGCCCATGGGGTCGCAAAGAGTCGGACACGACTGAGCGACTTCACTTTCACTTTATGTTCTTTATTTCAGTAGTCAGCCATGTAATTAGAACTGTGTTTGTGTGCACGCATTCATGTGTTTATCTCCTGAGATTTTGATCAAAAATTAGATAATTTTCCCAATTAGCAGACACTGATGAAATGTAAGATTAGGCAGTGCCTAAGTACTTGTTTGCTGCTAAGATCTTGTTATCTGAAGGTTGCTGTGTGTCACTGCAGCAAGCTCGGGTCATTCAGTAATTAATCATTTCAGTTAAGTCTACTTCATTACATAAATATGGTTAAGTCAAGAAACTAGAGCATTGAAAGAAAGACTAACAAAAGAAAAACTGCCATGTAGGTAGCTTCCATCGATTGACTAAGGTTTGAATTGTGTCTAATTTCCTTAGCTAAGTAAGGGCCCTCTTGACTCACCAATGTGGTTATAAGCACGCTGATACAGCTTCTACATGTGAATTTCTGATCCTCTGGCCTGATATTGGCAAATTTTGGATTTCTCTGCACTAGGTGATTTTCCAGGACTAACAGGCTGTGATTCAAAGTCACAGATTATCCAAGTCTTTTCTCCCTGATCCACTTTAAAAATAAAGACAGCTACTGAAAGACACAAGTCAGCCCTCGTCTTTATCACTAATATGCTCTCGCAATCTCAGGGATAGTTTCCTGTGACCACTGTGAGGAAAGTAAAATATTCTGTTAAAAGCCAACAAAAATGCAGAATATACGAAGTATATTAATACAGCATAAGAATACATATATTTAGATTGGAAAGAGGAATGTGTATTTTGAGGTCAGTAATAGGAGCTAAGCCATAAGTGTGTGAATTCTCAGTGATTTACAAATGCTTACTGACTTGGAAAAAATATGAATTTGTGAATTCTTTTCACTTTCCACTAGCGTATGAGGGTTAGGATTATATTATTTCCCACCTCTCAACTCTCAACACCCCTGCACCACACCCCACCCCCACCCCCCCCCAAAAAAACTGTGGTGGCTTCTTGGTTGGATGAAACGGAAATTTCTTGGCCTGACATTCAAAACTCTTCACAAGCAGCATGTTTTCAGTTTTATCTCCCATGGTTCTGTTTGTGCACTTCCTTTCTGGCCCTCAGGGATGTTTTGGCCCCCAGCACAGCTGTGTTTTCACACCTCCACGTCTTTGCTCTGGCTGCTCCCCAGGATGCCCACTCTCCTATCCAGTCTACCTGATAAACCCTGTCCATTCCTCAAGATCCAGCTGAAATGTTGCCTGTCTCCATGTATCTCTCTGCATCCTTTTCCCACACAGTCTATCTCCCCCACCTCTCCTCCCATACATGGCCCTTTAAATGACAGCATTATTCACACTGTGCTGTAGTGACTGCCCCACATTCTCTTACCGGTGCTGCCCTGTGTAGCAAGGATGAGGCTTTTCATTGTATATGTTGTCTTAGCTCCTGATATATAGTGGACACCCAATGAAAGCTTGTCAAAGTGAGTAAAACCATGTGTTCATGTGTCACAAGAAGGGACATGCTGTGATTCAGATGAAATATCTGTTATGTTTTTATCCATTACGTTCAATTTGGAGAATACAGAAAAAAAGAAACCAAAAAGGAGGAAATGAAATTCATCCATAACCTTACTCCCCCAGAGATAATATTAATTGTATAACATACATATTTAGAGTTAAAGCATATTTCTTAAGAGGAACTTTGGTTTTTAAAATTAGAAAATTACCTACATGCTATACAGATGATCCTAATTCTTGACTTTGCTATTTCTTTTGTTAGCTCACAGAAAGAATAATTGTCCTTTTTATGGTGATCACCAGTCAAGAAGAAGTCCAAGAGAAATACGTGGTGTGTGTGTTATTCATCTTTTGGAATCTATTGGATATGGTTAGGTAAGGAGGCAAAATAACCTCTTAAAGCCAGATTACTTTCTACAGTGAAACCAGTATTAGTTGCCTGTGTTTGATTGCTCAGAGATAAGTACATAACCTCTTTTCATATTATTTTATCTTGATATAGAAATGTATTTTTTATGCTCTCCATAATGGGCATATCAAAGATAATGAAAACCTACCATGGTATTACAAAAGCAAATCAGTGCATTCAGGCATAACACCAATTGGGAATAAACCTCACAGCTGTTTGCTAATGAAAGGCATTCTCTGCAATTGCTCCAGTACATGTTACTTTAATAAACAAAGCCAGACTTTTCTATCATAGTCACAATTTACAAAGTTGGTTTCAAGAGTATTTTAAATATAGGGCTTTATCTCTCTGGGGTGAAAAACACACCTCCACAAACATGTGTATACAGCTCCAGCAGGTTCAAATAACTGAAGCTTGTTCATGAGCTCACTGGGAATCCTTGGACCTCAGGTTTAGAATCCTTGTCCTAGTTGGTGTTATGTTGACTTCTAAATTCTAAAGCTTTGCAATAAGATGAGCCTAGTAGTATCTCTACCAGCAATGGTGTAAAATAGCCTCTTTGCACAGTGGCTCACTTTGGAGAGGTTCCTAACTGCTACTTCTTGAGAACTGTCCCTCTTGCTGGAAAGACCTGGATGTGAATAGGTAACAAAAGTCCACAGCATTTTAGCAGAGGTTATATAAATTCTTTCTGTCAAAATCTTGGCTGAGTTAACATATTCTAAGTAGAATGATTAAAATGAAATATTTTGTTGAATTAAAATGACTATAATTCTTTGTTATATATAACTTAGTTATTTCTCACTTTTACCTGAAAGATTTGTGGACTTGGGGCAAACTTTAGGGACTTTTATAGCCTGTGAGTTCCTGTTTATGAGACATGGAGCCTCATCTGGGACTGTGTCTTGCTTTCTTGTTGTTATTTTTTTTAATGTACATCATTTTTTAAAGTCTTTATTGAGTTTGTTACAATATTGCTTCTGTTTTATGTTTTTGTCCTTTGGGCCACAAGGCATGTGGGATCTTAGCTCTCTGACCAGTGATTAAACCTTCACTCTTGCATTGGAAGGGGAAGTCTTAACCACTGGACTTCCAGGGATGTCCCAGGGAACTGTGGCTTTCTCATGTTTTATTCTCTGTATGCTCACTTCTTTCAGTATCAGTCCAGTCTCAGATAAGTTCAGTAGACCCATTAGAGAACAAAGTAGTTTTGGCATTGAGAGTAGTATTGTGATGTGATGGAAAGACTTTGGGACATAGAAGTAGAAGATCTCAAGATGAACCTCACCTCTACTACTAATGCTTGGACAAATCACATAATCTTAAAAATAACAGCAGTGGGATAATTCATGGACCTTAATATTTACCCTTTTAAAGTATAAAATTTGTTGGTTTTAGTTTATTCAAAGATATGTGTAACAATCACCACTATCTAATTTGAGACCATTTTCATTGCCCCCCAGAGGAGCCCCAAATCCATCAGCAGTCATGCCCCCTTCCCTCTTCCTTCCAGCCTCTGGCAACTTCTAATATACTGTCTGTATGGATTTGCCTGTTCTGGATGGTTCATATAAATGGAGTCACATGACATGTGCTTTTTGTGATTGGTGTCTTTCACTTAGTATAATGTTTTCAAGGTATAGCCGTGTTGTAACAGGTATCAATATTTATTTCTTTTTTGGCTGAATAATATTCTGTTACATCGATATACCAATTTTTATTCATTCATTTGTCAGCTGATGGACTTTGGGATGTTTCTACTTTTTGGTCAGGAGGAATACTGCTATGAACATCCATGTACAAGCTTTTGTGTGCACATATGTTTTCATTTCTCTTAACCTAGGAGTGAAATTCCTAACTGCTTAACCATATTGAAACTCTTTTTTTCCTGTGTAAAATGGGGGTAGAATTAACTTCCAAGTTTACCTTAGAATGATGTTTTGAAAAGCAACTTCCTGAAACTGATGAAAGTATCTGTGAAAACTCCACAGTAACACGATGGTTAATGGTGAAAGACTGATCTTTCTTCCAAAGATCAGGAACAAGACAACAATGTTTACTCTTGTCTCTTTTATTCAACATTACACTGAAGTTCTAGGCATGGCAGTTAGGCAAGAAAATGGTATAAAAGTCATCTACATCAGAAAGGAAGGAGTAAAATTATCTCAGATGATACAATTTTATGTTAAAAAATCATAAGGAATTCACTAAAAGCACTAGAATAAGCTAGTTCAGCAAAGTTGTAGAATACAAAATGGATATACATTTGACCCTTGAACATGTGAGGGTTGGAGTGCTGACTTTCTGCACAGTTGAAAATCCATATATAACTTTTCATATATAGAGTTCCTCTCTGTCTGCAGTTCTGTGTCTGGATTCAACTAACCAGCGAGTGTAGCACTGCAGTACTTACTATTGAAAAAAATCTTCATGTAAGTGGACCCACATAGTTCAAATCTGTGTTTTTCAAAGGTCAGCTTTACAAAAATTAAATGTATTCTACCCATTTTCAAGGGCCTATCCTAAAATAAAATTAAGGAAACAATTCCATGTACAATAGCATCTAAAAAGTACTTAGACATAAATTTAACAAAAGATGTGCACAAGTAGTGCACTAAAAACATTGTTCAGAGAAATGAAAGGAGATCTAAATACATGGAAAGATGTCCCATGTTTGTGAGTTGAAGACAATGTTTTTAAGATGGAACAGTTCTCAAGTTGATCTTCTGCATTCCAGATTCAATGCAGAAGTTGAGAAGCTGATCCTAAAACACATATGGAAACCTCAAGAAACCAGAGTAGCCAAAAGAATCTTGAAAAAGAAGAACATAGTTAGAAGATTCGCACTTCTCAATTTCAAAACTTACTACAAAGTAAAAAAAGTTGCACACATCAAGAGTGTGATACAGACATAAAGATATAGCATGGAATAGAATTGATAATTCTGAGATAAACTTCCGAATTTATGGTCAGTTGATTGTTGACAAGATGCCAAGATCATTCAGTGGAGAAAAATAGTCTTTTGGAATAATCTTTCAGTCAAATGATGCTGGGCCAACTGGATATCTACATGCAAAAGAAGGAATTCGGTTTGTTACTCTACACCATATATAAAAATTAACTCAAAATGGATTAAAAACATAAACAGAAGAGCTAGAACTATAAAACTCAGAAGAAGACATAAAGGTAAATGTTTTTGATCTTGGATTTGACAATGGATTTTTAGGTTTAAAACCCAAACCACAAGCAACAGCAAAAAAGAGACACACTGGACTTCTACAGAAATGATTTCTAAACATATGCAAAGATTCTTACCTACTTTTTTAATAAGAGAAAAAAACATCAAAGTAGTGAAATGCCATTTTTTCCTTGTATTGGTAAAGAACAAAAAGTTTGATAACATGATAACATGCTGGTGAGTGCTTACACTACTGATGTATATTATATATAGTGTATACACAGAGATAAGCATAGGCAAAGGATTTTGGAAAGAGTATATAAGAAACTGGCATTGGACATTGCCTCTGAGAAATGGAATGAGGATCCTGGAGTGAATGAAAGATTTACTTTACTGCATTCGTGTTTTCCAAGTTTTGGATTTGTTTTGCCGTATGTATGCACTGCCTGCGCCAGTAGTTCTAAGTGTGGTCCCTGGGCCAGTGGCCTCAGCATCACCTGGAGCTTGTTTGTAATACAAATTCTCAGGTCCCTTGAATCAGATGCTCTGGAGATGCCTAGCAATTTGTGCTTTAGCAAGCCCTCTGAGTGATTCTGATGTATGCTTAAGCTTGAGAAATAAAAAGATATTGACTGCTTCATCTGTTACATCACAAAGGCAGGTTTAAAATCACCTCCTGTACTCAACACAAGCTCCTAAGGCCCGTTATTTAGTTGTTTACACAGGATGGCCCATTTTAAAAAAAAGTTTTTAAATTATTTCCATAGATATTTATAGGTCTGTCTGTCTTAAGAAACTTAGCTGCTGTATAAAATGGGTTTGGCTTCCAAGTGAAATTGAAGTCACTATTTGAGGAAACTTGTAACTGTAATTTGCTAAGGGACAAGAGTTACATTTTTTCCTCTTTACCTCTATAATTATCTATGATCCACCCCACGAGACAAGCCAGACTGACATGGTTCCTCTCCATCCGTTTTTTTACCTCTTCTCCTGCTTACATTACAGGAAATAAAGTAAGGAATTTGCATGCTCTCTGGTTTTACCTTTGTATTCAGTTACAAAGTAAAGTGTTTTCTTCTCCTGTTATTTCCCAGACACCAGCAGCAAATGTTGATGAGCAAACTTGTCTCCTTTCAGGTACACTTACAGCATGTTGTCAGTCATTGGAATATCCTATGCTGTCTTGACATGGTTCAGTCAAACCCTGTGGATGCCAATTTATCCTTTGTGTGTTCTCGCTGAAGGTAGGAAAAGAGTGACTTTCTGTATTGTTTACTGACAAAGCAATAATGGTTCACAACACTTTCTGATGATTAAATTACTATTTTTGCCACTGTTCAGCTGACTCAGTGTTATCTCTCCTGGCATACTTCCCTTGATGCAAAGAAGCAAAGCATTAAAAAGCAAAGTTAGAGGAGGAAGCAGTTCTGCACAGTAGACAAAATATTGGATGAGGAATGAGGACATCTGAGTGCAGGCCCTTACCTTCATTAACTCGCTGAGTTTTGGGTAAATCATTTAACCTTTCTGTTTCCTCATCCAAAGGGGGTTTAACATTTAGTGACTCAGTGATTATTTTTAATGCATAGAAATTCAGTTCCCCCTAGCAGGACTAGCCTTTCCACTTACCAGCTATTGTGCAGCCTACTTTGCCAGAGACAATGAACTCTACATATAGATTAATCATCGGTTTCTCAGGGAAACATTTCTCAACTTCCTCATCTACACCAGTTCCCACTATGAATCTCTTTAGTAAAACCTTAGCAGTAATTAGACATTTGCATGATTCTTTGATTAATATAGATTTCCCTGTCTAGTCTCTAAGCTTCACAGGAATACGGGGTTGTCTTTGTTTCTTCCTTCCTTTCTCTTATGAACCCAATGTACATAATCAATAAACAATGAATTATTAAATACAATGTGAAGTAAGCTGATTACTAAGCCTAAATGTAAAACTTAAGCTTAAAATCAAGTGGTTAAACATCTATTTGCAAAGAGCTTGAGGATATTTGTGGAATATATGCTTCCTTCTGTAATAGATTTAGGAGACAGGAAACTCTGAAACGGACATGATAAAAGTTTTTGAAAACCAAAGGCATAAAGAAATGAAGAGAGCACATGTTAAGGTAACTAAGGGAAAACATATAGAAATATTTAACATAAAATGATGGTGACATTGATAATAATTGTAAAGTATATATGATACCCACATGTTTTCTATCCACCAATGACCAGAGAAAAAGAGCTTATATTCTAGTAAATCATATTAAGTATCATCTTAAAATATGTTTTGTTTTCAAAAGGAAGAATTATTGAGTTTTGAAATTAGACTATGCCAAAAGAATCTAGAAAATCTTAAAAACCATAAAAAATGGATTGCACATTTATTTGAGAACAAAATCCCTCACTCATTGAAACATTTATTAAGTACCTTCATTTGTTAGATAATATAAAAATACTGTAAAGAATATATAAAGTAATAAAGTAGAAATATGACTAATATTTTCCTAAGAATAAAGGACGAATAAATATGTAGCAGACTTTTCTTTTTATTCCGTAATTGTAAGCCTTCTTGTTTCTTAGGAAAGCTTTGTATATGGTTGCTGTAAAATGCATATTCTTTTATTAAAATTAGATTCATATACTTATTCTTGCAATTAAGAAAAGCATATGCAGAAACATTTTGAAAGCGTATATAACAAAATATCGATAATGATTAATTCTGGGTGGTGGAATGTAGGTGACTGCAATTTTGTACGTTTCTATATATTTCCTTTTTTTTTTGGTGTCAAGTGCAGACTCTATGCTGATGCCACTGTCTGGCTATAAAAGCTGTAGGCACCTGACTTTTCCTCCATCTTTTAAGGAAAGAAATTAAAAATAATAATTTTAGACTCAAAATAAGTTGCAAAAATAGTGCATTGTTGCCATGTAACTTCACCCAGCTTACCTTGATGACAACATCTTACAAACCGTAGTACATTGTCTTTTTATCCCATGAAATGTTATTAAAGGTCTATATATGGGGTATAATTCCATAGAATATTCAACTCTTTATTTGACAAGAGCCTCCTCCTTCAAAGTAATTGGAGGCCAGCATTTCTCACACTATTCCTCAGAAGTTTTATTAAGTACTGCTGGGGATGGGGAAGAATAAGCAGCTCTTCCAAGACCAGTTAAACTGAGGAAATGGGTGAAACCAGTTTCTTTATTGCAGAACTTGACAGAATCTCCATTCTACCAATGTGTGTTGTGAAACTCTAAGAGGAAAATATATGAAGCATTTTCCATGTTCACTCATCTATCACCACTACTTGTGGCTAAGAGGACAGGTATTTTGAGATACCATTTTTGGTACAAACCACTATGTATAAAATAAATAAGCTAAAAGGATATATTATACAGACAGGGAATATGGCTGATGTTTTATAATAACTATAAATGGAGTATAGCCATTTATACTTCACTATACAAAATCATGAATCACTCTGTTGCACACCTGAAACTTATACATCAACTATACCTCAATAAACAGAGAAACACAGTAAACTCTTTCTATGTAGGCACAATAAAATAAAACAAGGATAAAAATTTAGCAGATCCCACTGCTGTAATGGCCCTGCCAATCTGATCTTCAGTGCATTTCCATACCAAATTATAGCTTTGGCAAAAGGATTCAGCAGTTTTCACAGGATTGTCATTATCAAATTCAGAATATCCTTCAATTGTGCTAACATACATACATATCCATGTAGCAAGGTAAGAAGGGAAACCTTCATGATTTGTTTTTTCTTTAAACAGCATTTACCATCTATCAGTCGCTGCCTTATTTCGAATCATTTGGCACTTACTCCACAAAGCTGCCCTTTGACTTATCCTTCTATTTCCCATATGTGCTGAAAATATATCTCATGATGCTGTTTGTAGGTAAGTAGCTTTTCTGTTCTGTTTTTGCATTCTTCCTGTGCTTTTTGGTTTGTGCTGCCATCTACCTTGGTATCAATAGAAAGGTCTGTAAACGTGCAAGAGATGATAGAGGATACCTGGAATGATGACCTGGACCTTATTACTTATTAGTAAAGCACTTAGAAGTTATTTCTAATGGTTTTTGCAGAGCATTATGAGATCAAATATATCACTGTATGAACAAAAAGAGTTTTACTGGCAGAAAATGTAACTGCTTTGTGTATGAAATTTTCACCAACAGACACAAGCATCTACAAAGAAAATCAGGATGTCAAACTAAGTAAACTTGGCTATCTTTGGATTTCCCATTTGTATCTGTTTCTGATTCCTGTTTGTTTGGCCGTATGTGCTAGCATTTCCTAGCAGGCAAGTGGGAGTAGGTGCTAAAGACTCAAGAAAAATATATGGAACTGAGAAAACCTGATCGATTAATTAATCTGTCCAGGAAATCGAGAAACAGACTTCTGTTGTTAAATTTTAGTTTCATCAGCTCTAACCTTTATACATCCTTAAGATAAGTATTACCTCTAGAAGATAACAACTATCAGGTATGTAAGAACAACACATAAAAAAGAAGACAAATGTGAAACTTTGGGGGGAATGGAGAGAGCTAAAGAACGGGGAAAAGTTCCTTCTTTGTAATATGCAGAACAGTAAGATGGAGGAATTTACTTCCCCTTCTGCAGAAGATCTGATCACTCTTTAAGTATTCTTCTTTGAGTCTCCTTTGCAAGTGTCCTCTTCCTGGACTCCAGGCAGTATGCTGTATTTCAAAACCATGGTTCTTTCCAAAGAAATTGTTGCTGCTGCTGCTAAGTCACTTCAGTCGTGTCCGACTCTGTGTGACCCTATAGACGGCAGCCCACCAGGCTCCCCCGTCCCTGGGATTCTCCAGGCAAGAACACTGGAGTGGGTTGCCATTTCCTTCTCCAATGCATGAAAGTGAAAAGTGAAAGTGAAGTTGCTCAGTCGTGTCCGACTCTTAGCGACCCCATGGACTGCAGCCTACCAGGCTCCTCCGTCCTTGGGATTTTCCAGGCAAGAGTACTGGAGTGGGGTGCCATTGCCTTCTCCAAAGAGATGGTTAATCAATCTTACTTTTGCCATTTTCTTCTCTACCTTAGGAATGTATTTCACCTACAATCATCTTTATTCAGAAAGACGAGACATCCTCAGAGTGTTTCCCAATAAGAAGAAAATGTGAAGCATAGCACTGGGATGTGACATGAGAAAGAAGAGGCTTGTGGAGTCAGCTGCAGGAAACACAACACCGGAAGTATTCTGGTGAACAGATATCTAGTATTTGACAAAAATCCATAACATGGAATAATTGCACTCCTCCCCAGAACTCTTGACATACACCACAGTCTGTTTTTCCCACACATTGTTTTTAGTTCATATACTCTTCACAACCTGTTTCACCAAAGCTGTGAATTTTACACAAGTTAAGTTTGTATTGTGTGAAGCCTGATTATTTTCCTGTAAAGGTAATGAGAAATAGGATTTTAACTGGAGTAGATTCAATTAAACTAAGAAACCAAAGTTGTTAACTTAAATGACATCTATTTACAACTATTTCTTTTCACTTCTGAGTTCCCATGTAGCAGCTAATCTGTGGGAGGGGAGTGGTGTGTAATATGCCCTGTACTTTTCTAGAATAGCCCATTTTATAGACTGATATCACTGTGCCCATAGTTAACACCCACCTTAAACATTAGACAAACTTGGAAAATAAAACATTTTTCCAAACACTGAAAGAGTATTGTTAATATTACACAAGTTGTTTGGACTTTGCTGTCTTAAAAGAGGACCCTGAGGAAAACAGAACAGACTTTGTTTCACAAATCATGCCCCATATTCCTTTCTTGGAAGATTTAATCAGGCCATATACATACCTTACACGGAGATAAAAGGTACACAAATATAATAAATCAATTTAAAGAAAACTGAGAACTAGTGATGCTTCAGATTATTACTGAATTATTGCTAATTACTGTAAACCATATGTCAT
The DNA here is from genome assembly GCF_029378745.1 of Bos indicus. NCBI lineage: Eukaryota > Metazoa > Chordata > Mammalia > Artiodactyla > Bovidae > Bos > Bos indicus. The sequence continues at coordinate 23,348,385 of NC_091767.1, forward strand.
CACTTACAGTTTTTAAAAATGTTCCTTTCTTTGAAGATCTAAAATATATGTGAATAATTTACTAATAGAATTTTTGTACCTTCAGTATATCATTCATTTTTCTTGAAAGAATTATAAAATCTTATTATCCAGTAACTATGTAAAGTGAACGTGAAATCACTCAGTCGTGTCCAACTCTTTGTGACCTGTGGACTGTAGCCCACAAAGCTCCTTTGTCCATGGGATTCTCCAGGCAAGAATACTGGAGTGGGTTGCCACTTCCTTCTCCAAGTAACTATGTGAGAAAGAGTACTAAATATTGTGTTAACAATAAGAACCAAGTAATGGGGATGTCATTATAATAATGGGTAAACTTATTTCCACTAAATAAAATATTTAAAAAGAAACAATTGAGTATTACTAAAGATAGTTGGTGTATTTATGTAGTTATAATTTTTGGAATTTTAAAATAAATGTTAAAATTATCCTTGTAAGAAGCTACATTTTATTTTGCTTTTGTTTTGATTGGAAGTATAGTTGACTTAAAATATATGTTAGTTCAAGTGTACAGCATAGTGATTCAGTATTTTTGCATTATTTGCCATTATAGGTTATTTTAAGTTAATGGGTATAATTCCCTGTGCCACACAGTTGCTTAACGTTTCATTTATAGTAGTTTGTTAATTCTTTAACAAAGAATTTAACATACCCTTAATTTGTTACTTCCTCCAGTCCTTTCCTCTTTGGTAACCACAAGTGTGTTTTCTATGTCTGTGAGTCTGTTTCTGTTTTGCATATACATACATTTGCATTATTTGATTCCACATATAAATGATATCATAGTATTTGTCTTTCTCTGACTTACTTCCACTAAGTATTAATATAATATACTGAAGGTCCATCCAGGTGGCAGGCAGTATTTCATTCTTTTATGGTTAACTAATACTCCATTGTATATGTATGGCTGCTGCTGCTGCTAAGTCACTTCAGTCGTGTCCAACTCTGTGCGACCCCAGAGATGGCAGCCCACCAGGCTCCCCTGTCCCTGGGATTCTCCAGGCAAGAACACTGGAGTGCCTTGCCATTTCCTTCTCCAATGCATGAAAGTGAAAAGTGAAAGTGAAGTTGCTCAAGTTGTGTCCGACCCTCAGCGACCCCATGGACTGCAGCCTACCAGGCTTCTCCATCCATGGGATTTTCCAGGCAGGAGTACTGGAGTGGGGTGCCACTGCCTTCTCCGATATGTATGATGACTGAATTAAGAAGGTGTGCCATAAGAATATGTATGGCACACCTTCTTCAATCATCTGTTGATGGGCACTTGGGTTGCTTCTTTGTCTCGGCTACTGTAGACAGTGTGGCTATGAACATTGGGTTGCATGAATCTTTCTGAATTAGTGTTTTTACTTTTTCTGGGTATATACCCAAGAGTTGAATTGTCAGGTCATATGTGTGTGTGCATGCCTGCTCAGCTGTGTCTGACTCTTCGACCCTATGGATTGTAGCCCACCAGGCTCCTCTGTCCATGGGATTTTCCAGGCAAGAATTTTGAAGTGGATTGCCATTTCTTCCTTCAGGGGATCTTCCTGACCCAGGGATCAAACCCATGACTCCTGTATCTCCTGCATTGCAGGTGGATTCTTTACCGCTGAACTGCTGGGTCATAAAGTAGTTCTGTTCATAATTTTTCTAAGGAACCTCCACACTCTTTTTTATAGTGGCTGCACCAATTTACATTCCTACCAATAGGAATTCAAATCCTGCTGATGTTTTGATTGGATTGTTTTTTGATGTTGAGTTGTATGAGCTGATTGTATATTTTGGATTTTGACTCCTTGTCAGTCACATCATTTGCAAATATTTCCTTCCATTCAGTAGGTTGTCTTTCATTTTCTTGATGATTTCCTTTGCTCTGCAGAAGCTTTACGTTTAATTGGTCCCATTTGTTTATTGTTTATTTTTGCTTTTGTTTGCCTTGAGTTCAGTTCAGTTCACTCGCTCAGTTGTGTCCGACTCTTTGCGACCCCATGAACTGCAGCACGCCAGGCCTCCCTGTCCATCACCAACTCCTGGAGTTCACTCAAACTCACATCCATCGAGTCAGTGATGCCATCCAGCCATCTCATCCTCTGTCGTCCCCTTCTCCTCCTGCCCCCAATCCCTCCCAGCATCAGAGTCTTTTCCAGTGAGTCAACTCTTCGCATGAGGTGGCCAAAGTACTGGAGTTTCAGCTTTAGCATCATTCCTTGTTTGCCTTAGGAGAAAGCAAAAAATATTGCTGTTTTATGTCAAAGAGTGTCTTTCTATGTTTCTTTAGTTTTATGGTTTCCAGTCTTACATTTAGTTCTTTAAAATCTATTTTGAGCTTATATTTGTAATAGTGTGAGAAAATGTTCAATCTCATTGTTTTACCTATAGCAGCCCATTTTCTCCACCACCGCTTATTAAAGGGGCTTCTCTGGTAGTTCAGTTGGTAAAGAATCTTCCTGAAGTGCAGGAGACCCAGGTTCAATCCCTGGGTTGGGAAGATCCCCTGGAGAAGGAAATGGCAAACCACTCCAGTATTTTTGCCTGGAAAATCCCATGGACAGAGGAGCCTGTTGGGCTGCAGTCCATGGGGTCTCTAAGAGTCGGGCACAACTGAGTGACTAATACACTCAAACATACACACTTATTAAAAAGACTGTCTTTTCTCCATTATATATTCTTGTCTCCTTTGTCATAGATTAAGTGACCAAAACTGCATGGGTTTGTATGTGGGCTCTGTATTCTGTTCCATTGATCTATGTTTCTGTGCCAGCACCATGCTGTTTTGATTACTGTAGCTTTGTGGTAGAGTCTGAGGTCCTGGAAGGTGATACCTTCAGCTTTGGTCTTTTTTCTCAGAATTGCTTTGTCAGTTTGGGTTCCATGTTCTTTTGTGGTTTCATGTTAATTTTAGGATTATTTTTCTAGTTCGGTGAAAAATGTCATGGGTATTTTGTAGGGATTGCATTAAATCTGTAGGTTGCTTTGGGTAGTAGGTCCATTTTAATAGTATTAATTCTTCTAATATGAGAGCCCACCCTGTGTGTTTTGATCAGAGCATTTAGTCCATTGACATTTAAAGTAATTATTGATAGCTATGTACTTATTTTGTTACTTTCTTTTCCAGTTGTTTTTGTAGTTCTTCAGTGTTCACTTCTTTTTGTTTCTCCCATTGTGGTTTGATAATTTTCTTTTTTAGTGTGCTTAAGTTCCTTTCTTTTTGGTTTTTGTATCTTGTAGGTTTTTGATTTATGGGTACTATGGGTTCATATATATTGGTTCATAGTTGTATCTACTAGCTTTAAACTGAAAAGATCTACATTTTTTACTCCCCTCTCCCACATTAAGATCCCTGGAGAAGGAAATGGCAACCCACTCCAGTATCCTTGCCTAGAGAACCCCATGGATGGAGGAGCCTGATAGGCTACAGTCTATGGGGTCGCAAAGAGTCAGACACGACTGAGTGACTTTACTTTCACTTTCCCACATTTTGTGTTTTTGAAGTCATATTTTACATCTTCATGCTTACCCTTTACTGTTGATTGCAATTATAGTTGCTTTTACAATTTTTTACTTTTGTTTTGATCTATGTACTGCCTTATTTAAGTGATCTTTATCCTTATATTTGCCTTTCTTATTGGGATTTTCCTTTTCCTATATATTCTTACTTCTTTTCCATTTAGAGTAGATTCTTTGACATTTCTTTTAACTTTTCTTTTAGGTTTCGTATTGGTGGATTCTTTTAGTTTCTACTTGTCTGAGGTCTTTATCTCTCCTATTCTAAATGATAATCTTGGTGTGTAGAGTATTCTAAGTTTCAGGTTTTTTCCCTTTTAGGATTTTGAATGTATAATGCCCTCCCTTCTGACCTGCAAAGTTTCTGCAGAGAAATCAGCTAATAGCCTTATGGTGGTTCCTTTGTATATGACTATTTATTTTTCTCTTGCTGCCTTTAGAATTCTCTCTCTGACTTCTGCTGTTTTAATTATGTTGTGTCTTGGTGTGAGTCTGTTAGGGTTCTTCTTGCTTGGGACCCTTTGTGATTTCTATATAAGGGTATCTGTTTCCTTATTTAGGTTTGTGAAGTTTTTAGCCATAATTTCTTTAAATAGGTTTTTGACCTCTTCTTTCTTCTAGAACCTCTGCAGTGTGAATGTTGGCACTTTTTATGTGGTACCATAGATCTTGTATGTTGCTTTGTTTTCGTTTTCATTTATCTTTCTGTCTGCTGTTCTGATTGGGTGATTTCCATTATTCTGTCTTCCAGGTCACTCATACTTTCTTCTGTGTCATTTAGTCTGTGATTCAGTACTGCTAGAGTGCTGTATCAAAAATGTGTGTGTTAGTCGCACAGTAATGTCTGACTGTTTGAGACCCCATGGACTGTAGCTGGCCAGGCTCCTCTGTCCATGGAATTCTCCAGGTAAGAACACTGGAGTGGGTTGCTGCTCCCTTCTCCAGGTATTTTCCCAACCCAGGGATTGAACCCAGGTCTTCCACATTGCAGGCAGATTCTTTACCATCTGAGCCACCAGGGAAGCCCTTATCAAAAATGGATAATACAGTTATCTATTTTTGATTTGGTTTTCTTTATAGTCTCTAGTTCCTTGTTAAAATAACCTGTGCTTAGATAAATTCTGTCACCTAATTCAGTTATCAGTTTTATTACCAATGTTTTGAATTTGTCTAGTAGACTAATGATCTACCAGTTTCATTATTTTTTTCAGAAGTTTTCTCTTCCTTTTCACTTAGCCATCTCTGTCTCTATGGATTTAGGTGAAACATTTATCTATTATGGTCCTGAAGGGGCATTTTTATGTGAAAGTGTCCCTTTGTAGACTGTGTGCCCAGTATCTTTGGTGTGAGGGCTAGATTTAACGTGGACAGTAGTCACATTCTTCTCAGCTTGTGCTGTCCACTATCACCTTGGTATGGCATGTGGCTGGTGTTGGAGGAGCAAGAGTCTGTGTGTGCTGTGAGGCAGGACTTCCTCTCTGCTCATTGGCCATCACTGCCCTGTCAGGGGCAGGGTCTGATCCCAATTGATAGAGCAGATGCCCAGATGGTTGGGCCTGAGCTGGTTCTGTTCCCTTTGCTGCTGCTGCTAAGTCGCTTCAGTTGTGTCCGACTCTGTGCAACCCCATAGATGGCAGCCCACCAGGCTCCCCCGTCCCTGGGATTCTCCAGGCAAGAACACTGGAGTGGGTTGCCATTTCCGTCTCCAATGCATGAAAGTGAAAAGTGAAAGTGAAGTTGCTCAGTCGTGTCCGACTCTTATCGACCCCATGGACTGCAGCCTACCAGGCTCCTCCATCCATGGGATTTTCCAGGCAAGAGTACTGGAGTGGGGTGCCATTGCCTTCTCCATCTGTTCCCTTTAAGTATATTTTCTTCTCCCTCCACCGAGGCCTTTGCCCCAAAGGACGGGAGTGCTGAAATAAGTGGGGCTATGTGCTTATAGAGGTAAGATGTGCTACCTGTATATGTGTCTGTAGCTCTGCTCAGATGCAGCCCAAGGTTGCATCTTTGCCCCTGTTGTGGTAGACCCAGGTCTAGTGCTGTGTTGCGGCATGGAGTGGGTGGTGCTGGAGCACTTGCTCAGCTGCAGCTGGGGGGGGCGGGGTCACAGTGTATTGGTTACAGGAATTCTGTCAGAGGTCTGGACTGCTTCTGGGGTGCTATTTGAGTCACCACCAACAGTGGCTGCCACTGCCCTACTTGGACCTCATCTGAGGCCCCCCAGTTTGCCTCTGTACCCCTAGGTGGAGTCTTTTCCCAGGAACCAGCTGCCCTAGATCCAGTGCCATGCTGTGGTGTGGAGTGAGCAGGGCCATGGTGTCCATTCAGCTGGGATAGGGGAATGCAGTGAGATGGAGAAGGCAATGGCACCCCACTCCAGTACTCTTGCCTGGAAAATCCCATGGATGGAGGAGCCTGGAAGGCTGCAGTCCATGGGGTCACTGAGGGTTGGATATTACTGAGCGACTTCACTTTCACTTTTCACTCTCATGCATTGGAGAAGGAAATGGCAACCCACTCCAGTGTTCTTGCCTGGAGAATCCCAGGGACGGGGCATCCTGGTGGGCTGCCGTCTATGGGGTTGCACAGAGTTGGAAACGACTGAAGTGACTTAGCAGCAGCAGCAGCAGCACCCACTAAAGCAGACTCTCTTTGCTCTGTTGGCAAGCCAGCACCCGTGCACTCCTCACCAGTGGAGTCCAGGCCTTTCCAGCTTTTCTGTCAGCGTTTCTCCAAGCAGCCAAGGGGCTTGTCTCCTCCACATAGGACCCCAAGATTGGGATGTCAGGTCTGTGGGTCTTCCCCTCCTTACTCCAAAAGGTAAACGTCTTGCAGCCTCAGTTGTATAGGGATTTTTCTGCCAGTTCCTAGTTAGTTTTGCATAAATGTTCTACATATACATGTAGTTTGGATGTGTTTGTGGGGGAGGTGAGCCCCACATCCATCCTCATATTCTACCACCTTGATCCCCTTTCTCTATTTTGCTTTTATGTTGTTTATTTCACTTCTAAAAAAATTTTAGGAGTTTTAAAATATGGACAACTTAAAAAAATGTTTATTGTATTTATTATGTTTTGGTTTTTTGGCCATGAGGCATGTGGGATCGTAGCTTCCTGACCAGAGATCAAACCCACACCCCCTGCAATGAAAGGTGAAGTCTTAACCACTGGACTGCCAGGGAAGTCCCTCACTTCTAATTTTTTTTTGTTTTAATTAATGAAAGCTTTAGTGGTTAAACAGAAGAGAATCCCTTTGGAAACTTTAGATGACTTAGCCTAGCTTCCTCCCAATAAAAATAGCTACCTCCATTGCTGAAATACATAATACTATTTTCCTTTTTTTTTTTTCACTGGCGTATAGTTGCTTTACAATATTGTGTTGGTTTCTACTGTACAGGAAAGTGAAAGGGCTATATGTGTACACATCTCCTTTGTTGGATTTCCTTCCCATTTAGGTCACCACAGAGCATTGAGCAGAGTTCCCTGTGCTATTCAGTACGTTCTTATTAGTTACCTATTTTACACATAGTATTAACTATGTATACTGCTAACTGCTAAGTCACTTAAGTCGTGTCCGACTCTTTGCGACCCCATGGACAGCAGACCACCAGGCTCCGCTGTCCATGGGATTCTCCAGGCAAGAACCCTGGAGTGGGTTGCCATTTCCTTCTCCAATGCATGAAAGTGAAAAAGTGAAAGTGAAGTTGCTCAGTCGTGTCCAACTCTTCGAGACCCCATGGACTCCAGCCTACCAGGCTGGCACCCCACTCCAGTACCCTTGCCTGGGATTTTCCAGGCAAGAGTACTGGAGTGGGGTGCCATTGCCTTCTCCATTAACTATGTATAAAATATCAGTGTATATATGTCAATTGAAATATGTTATTATATATGAAATATATCTCACTAAGATGAGGATAAAGAATTAGATAAAATAAACTTGATGGGCGAAGAAGGCAATGGCACCCCACTCCAGTACTCTTGCCTGGAAAATCCCATGGACGGAGGAGCCTGGTGGGCTGTAGTCCATGGGGTCACGAAGAGTGGGACACTTACTGAGCTACTTCACTTTCACTTTCACTTTCATGCATTGGAGAAGGAAATGGCAACCCACTCCAGTGTTCTTGCCTGGAGAATCCCAGGGACGGTGGAGCCCGGTGGGCTGCCATCTGTGGGGTTGCACAGAGTCAGACACGACTGAAGCGACTTAGCTGCAGCAGCAGCAGCAAACTTGATGGGATTACTGTAAGAAATTAAAATTTTATAACTTTACTTTTTAAACCAGATTACCTTAAGAACCTTCCTACTTCTCCAAGTATAAAACCAAACAGTAAATTTATAATTCTGGTAATTTGGAGCAGAGATAACGATTCACAATAATTTGAGATATGTGCAACAATTATAATGTTAAAAAAAATCTGTGATTTACTTTTTTCCCCAATTGTTTATAGTACTGTGGGTGGTTGCCTGTCTTTACTGAAAGAAATACATTTTGATAGAGATTGGTGAAAATCAGGATGTAGTTTTTTTCCCACTCAAGTTTGTGTTCCCAAGATTAAGAATCTGAGACAGTAAACATTTAATCAGATGTTACCCAATTTGCAAAGCTGTTACCTTTGGCTATCTGTTTTAACCACGTCTACCAAATCCTCATTTAATTTTGTTCAGTGTTATCAAAGGCATACTTTCTGAAATCTAGTTAATATAGATGAAATTGGAAAAACTAGATATTTTGAATGTAGGAGACATAACTTTTTAAATAAACTTTCTGGAGTTTCAAGTGCAAAGTTGTATTGTGTGAGGTTCCATGTAACCCAAGTTACAGAATACTAATTATTAATACATCTGCAGTGCTTCTGGTGCTAAGGGAAAAAAAAGGTAAAACTTAATTGAATCAAAACTGCTTTGGAGAATTTATTTCATCACTCAGCAAAAGTCTACCAAAAAATACAAGTGAAACACAAATAATATCATCAGAGTCCTTGAGATTTTCCTTTAAGAAGACAGTTGAATGAAAACCAATAATTAACACTTCAAAACACATCCATTCAGCTCAGATGTGTTTTATTTTACTCCCAGCATGCTTTTTCAGAAACACTCTTATCGTGGTCTTTTCATTCAATAGAAAGGTTAACCTTAATAGAATGAGTTGGTCCCTCGTTGGCTGTATACAAATGCCTGTATTTACTCAAGAAACTTATTTTGTGCCTGCAGTCTGTCAGGTACAGCACAACATAATGCATCTTTACCAGACTTCCTGTACACAGGTTTGCTGTCAACAAATGTACTAGGTCTCACTAACCTTCCTAAGCAAAGTTAACTTTTTTTTTTTATTATTACATTTGCTATCTTGAGCAAATCCATCACTTACAAGAATCTGTATTTCTTTCAAAAGTTGAAGGAAATAATATCATCAATATCTGTTTCTCCAAAGAAAGAATCATACATTTATTTAAATTTATGTACAAAGAAAAGTTGTATTTTATTGTGCTAAAATATTAAAGTGATTTAAAATTAAAGCTCCCCTTTCCCTGACAACTTCTTCTCATTGGTTTATTTTGGTTTTAAAAACATCATGTCTTCCTTTCTTTCAGATAAGTTTTACTTTCTTCTTCTGGGTCTAAGTGATAAGCTAATTTTGATATGGCATTTCTCCAGGACAGTTTTTCAGAGTAATTCCAGGAAGCGGGAGTCATAGAATTAACAAGAGTACCTGTTTAGAATCCAGATTCCTGGGCTCCATGAAAGATATGTTGAATCAGAAGCTTTGTAATGAACATAGGAGCCTGCATTTTGACAGGTTCCTCAAATGAGCCTCATGTTCACTACAGTTTGACAGCCACTGCTTTTGAGTCTAATGTATTTCAGTGTGGATAGAAAATTGCTAACAAGAACTATTTATATAAAAGACATCATAGAATGTAGTTCTCTGTACAACTGAGATGATGGGGCATTCATTTTCTCTTGTATAGTTTTGAACCCACTAAATAGGAATTATTAACAAATTAGTGTATCTTTGTTAAGGACAGCTAGAGTTTCACATCTCATCTTAAAAAAAGGTTCCAGTCAATTTTATTAATATATGAAAATCAATTAGTAAAAATACATCTTAATTCATCAGAGAAATGCAGGAATCTGTCGTGGTATTCAGCTGAACCATGGGGCCCTGTGATACATAATGTGGAGGTAAGAGCACTGTTTTTTTTTGTTTTTGCTTCTTACTAATGTACAATATTATATAATTTTCTGGTGTACAATATTATATAATTTTAAGGTATACAATAGAGTGGTTCACAATTTTCAAAGGTTGTGTTCTCCTTATAAAACATTGACTACACTCCCTGTGTTAGACAAATATATCCTTATAGCTTGTTTTATACATAGTCGTTTATACCCCTAATTCCCTACCCCTGTTCTGCCCTTTCCCCTTTCCCTCTCCACACTGGTAACCACTGGTTTGTTTATCTGCAAATTTGTTTCTTTTTTGTTATATTCATTAGTTTATATTTTATATTACATGTATAAGTGATATCATACAGAATTTATCTTTCTCATCTTACTTATTTCACTTGGTATAAACCCCTCCAAGTCCATCCATGTTGTTGAAAATGGCAAAATTTCATTGTTTTTCATGACTGTCTAGAATTCCAATGTATATATATAACACTACACCTTCTTTATCCATTCATCTGTTGTTGGATATTTAGGTTGCTTCCATATTTTGGCAATTGTAAATAATGCTGCTGTGAACACTGGGGTGTGTGTATCTTTATAGCATATTAAAAAGCAGAGACATTACTTTGTCAACAAAGGTCCGTCTAGTCAAGGCTATGGTTTCTCCAGTGGTCATGTATGGATGTGAGAGTTGGACTGTGAAGAAGGCTGAGCGCCAAAGAATTGAAACCTTTGAACTGTGGTGTTGGAGAAGACTCTTGAGAATCCCTTGGACTGCAAGGAGATCCAGCCAGTCCATCCTAAAGGAGACCAGCCCTGGGTGTTCATCGGAAGGACTGATGCTGAAGCTGAAACTCCAATACTTTGGCCACCTCATGTGAAGAGTTGACTCACTGGAAAAGACCCTGATGCTGGGAGGGAGTGGGAGCAGGAGGAGAAGGGGACGCCAGAGGATGAGATGGCTGGATGGCATCACTGACTTGATGCACATGAGTTTGGGTGAACTCCAGGAGTTGGTGATGGACAGGGAGGCCTGGCGTCCTGTGATTCATCGGGTCGCAAAGAGTCGGACACAACTGAGTGACTGAACTGACTGAACTGATCTTTATTTTTAATAATTTTACTTACTGGCTGTGCTGGGTTTTCGTTGCTGCAGGGCTTTTCTCTAGTTGTGGTGAGTGGGGGCTACTCTTTAATTGTGGTACACAAGCTTCTCATTGCAGTGGCTTCTCTTGTTGCTGAGCACAGGCTCCAGGACACACAGGCTTCAGTAGTGGGGTGCATGTATCTTTTTTAACTAGTGTTTTGGGTTTTGGGGGTGGGGATAAATACCCAAGAGTGGAGTTTCTGGGTCATATGGCAGTTCTGTTTTTAGTTTTTTGATACACTGTTTTCGCTAGTGGCTGCATCAGTTTATATCCTCAAAAAGAGAGTATGTGGCTTTCCCTTTTCTTCACATCCTTGCCAATATTTGTTATATGTATTCTTTTTGATGACAGCCATTCTGACAAGTGTGAGGTAATATCTCATTGTGGTTTTAATTTGCATTTCCCTGATGGTAGTGATATTCAGCATCTTTTTATATACCTGTTGGCCATGTGTGTGACTTCTTTGGAAAAATGTCTATTTAGGTTTCTGCCCATTTTTAATCAAATTGTTTTTTGATATTGAGTTATATGAGGTGTTTATCTATTTTAAATATTAACCCCTTATTGGTCATATCATTTACAAATATTTTCTCCCATTCAGCCTTTTTTAAAATTTTGTCAATGGTTTCCTTTGCTGTGCAAAAAGGTTTTAAGTTTAACTAGGTGACAATGGTTTATTTTTGCTTTTGTTTCCTTTGCTTTAGGAGACAGATCCAAAAAATAGTGTTATGATTTATGTCAAAGAGTTTTCATCATATGTTTCTTTCTAGGAGTTTTATAGTTTCTAGTCTTATGTTTAGTTCTGTAATCCATTTTATTTTCGTAATCGTGTGAAACATGTTCTAGTTGTTTTACATGTCACTGTCCAGTTTCACCAGTATCACTTATTGAGCAGACTGCCTTTTCTCCATCGTGTATGCTTGCCTTTGTTTTTATCAGAGATTGACCATAAGTTTATTTCTGGGTTCTAGTCTGTTCCATTGATCTGCATGTCTGTTTCTGTGCCAGAGCCATACTGATTTGATTTCTGTAGCTTGGTAGTATATAGTCTGAAGTTAAGGAGTGAGATCCTTCCAGTTCTGTTCTTCTTTATAAAGACTGTTTTTACTATTTGGGGCCTTTTGTGTTTCCATACAAATTTTAAAATTATTTTTTCTATTTCTGTGAAAAATGTCTTGGGCATTTTAATACAGATTGCATTGAACTGTAGATTTCCTTGATCATTTTAACAATATTCTTCCAAAACATGAACACAATATATCTTTCTGTTTGTTGTTCTCAATCTCTTTCAGTGTCCTATAGTTTTCCAAGGTCTCTTATTGCTACTTCCTTGGAAGATTTATTCCTACATATTTTATTACTTTTGATAGGATCATGAGTGGGATTGTTTCCTTAGTTTCTTTTTCTGTTTGCTGTTAATGTATAGAAAAGCAACCAATTTTTATTACTTTTGTATCCTGCAACTTTACCAGATTCATTAATAAGCTTTAGTAGTTTTTTTGATGGTGTCTTTAGGATTTTCTGTTTAGCCATGTCACCTGCAAACAATGACAGTTTTACTTTTCCAGTTTGAATTCCTTTTATTTCTTGTCTGATTGCTGTGACTAAGATTTCCAATACTATATTGAATAAAAGTGGTGAAAATGGACATCCTTACCTTGTTTCTGATGTTAGAGTGAATGCTTTTAGCTTTTCACTGTTAAGAATGTTAGCTGTGTGTTTGCCATATATGGCCTATATTATGTTGAGGTAGGTTCCCTTTACTCTCACTTTTTGGAGTATTTTTATCATAAATGGGTGTTGAATTTTTTCAAAGCTTTCTCTGCATCTATTGGTTTTTTTTCTTTCAGTTTGTTAATGTGTTGTATTACACTGATTTGTGGATGTTGAAGAATCCTTGCATCTCTGGAATAAACCCCACTCAATCATGGTGTATGATCCTTTTAATGTATTGTTGGATTCAGTTTGCTAGTATTTTGTTGAGTATTTGTGCATTTATGTTCATCAATGATATTGGCCAGTAATTTTCTTTTTTTTGGTGGTATCTTTGCCTGGTTTTGGTATCAGGGTGATGGTGGCCTTGTAGAATGAACTCCAGAATTTCCTCCTCCTGCAATTCTTTAGACAAGTTTCAGAAAGATAGATGTTAAACACTCTTCCTTAAATGTTTGATAGAATTCACCTGTGAAGCCATCTGGTCCTGGACTTTGATTTGTTGGAAGTTGTTAAATCACTTTCATTTTTAGTACTTGTGATTGATCTGTTCATATTTTCTGTTTTTTCCTGGTTCAGTCTTAACAGGTTGTATGTTTCTAAGAATTTGTCCATTTCTTCTAGGTTGTCCATTTTATTGGCTTATAGTTGTTTGTGATAGTCTCTTATAATCCTTTGTATTTCTGTGGTGTCAGTTGTAGTTCCTCCTTTTTCATTTCTAATTTTATTGATTTGAGTCCTCTCCCTTTTTTTTCCTTGTTGAGTCTGGCTAAAGATTTATCAATTTTATTTTCTCAAAGAACCAGCTTTTAGTTTCATTGGTGTTTCCTGTTGTTCATCTCTGCCTAATTTATTTCTGCTCTAATCTTTATGATGTCTTTCCTTCTACTAACTTTGGATTTTGTTTGTTCTTCTTTCTCTAGTTGCTTTAGGTGTAAGGTTAGGTTGTTTTGAGATTTTTCTTTTTTCTTGAGGTAAGATTGTTTTGTTATACATTTCCCTCTTAAAACTGCTTTTGCTGCATCCATTATGTTTTGGACCATCTGTTTTCTTTAGTTTCGTGGCCTGAGATGTCCCAGCACTGGTGCCTACAGACTATTGGACCAGGTGTGGTGGGTCCTGAGCTAATATGCTAGATAGAGGAAGGATTCCACAGTGGCAACCCACCAGCACCAGAGTCCCTGTGATAGAAGTAGTTCCCCAAGATGCCAATGGCAATGTCTTTGTCAAGGTGAGCTTCAGTTGCCCCTTAATTCTCTGGGAGACTCTCCAAGGTTAGTAGGTAGATCTGACCCAGGCTCCTCTCAAATTACTTCCTCTGTCCTGGGTCCAGGAAAGGTGTCAGATTTTGTGTATGCCCTTTAAGAGTGAAGTCTTTATTTCCCCCAGCCCCCTGGGACTCCCTAAAGTAAGCCCTGCTGGCCCTGAAAGCCAAATGCTCTGGGGGCTTATCTTCCTGGTGCAGGATTCCTGGGCTAGGGAGCTAAATGTGGGACCTCTCACTCCTTTGGGAGAAACTTTGCAATTGCTATTACTCTGTTTTTGGATCACCTAACCGAGAAGGGGGGGTTGTTGTGAGATTTGACTGTATCACAGTTCTGTTATCCCTACTTGTCTTATGGCTCCTTCTTTATATATTAAGTTGTAAAATACCTTTTCTGGTAGCTTCTGGCTTTTTCACTGATGGTTGTTCTGCACATAGTTGTGATTTGGGTGCACCTGTGAGAGGAGGTGAGCTCAGGGTCCTTCTGCTCTGCCATCCTGCACAGTCCTCTCAAGAACATTGGTTGTGATTTCAAATGCAGACCCAGTACTTACTAACTGAATGACTCTGAGTTCTAATTTTCTCAACTGCCCAAGGTTGTAAAGAGCAAATGAAATATGGTAAAGTAAATAAATCTTTGTAAATTATAAATAGCCATACAGACATAGGAAATTTATGTTTCCTAGAGGCTTTTATCGGAGAAGGCAATGGCACCCCACTCTAGTAGTCCTGCCTGGAAAACCCCATGGATGGAGGAGCCTGGAAGGCTGCAGTCCATGGGGTTGCTAAGAGTCGGACACGACTGAGCGACTTCACTTTCACTTTTCACTTTCATGCATTGGAGAAGGAAATGGCAACCACTCCAGTATTCTTGCCTGGAGAATCCCAGGGACGGGGGAGCCTGATGGGCTGCCGTCTATGGGGCCACACAGAGTTGGACACGACTGAAGCAACTTAGCAGTAGAGGCTTTTATTACATGATGTTTTACTGATTTATATTTTCTGAATGTAAACTCCACAAGGGCAAAAAATGTCATGTCTTGTTTACTTTGTACTCCAGAACCTTGTATTGTGGTACATAGTAGACACAATTGTGCAACTCTGAGTTTATGGATTACTACTACAATATCCAGAAAAAACTACATTTTAGTAAACATATCAGATTAACTAGGTGATTTTTTTGGATTTATCTCAAAGGTCACCTCATGTTCAGAAGACACAATATAGAGGGGTTTTTTTTAAAGAAACGTATGTAAATCTTTCTTTAATGTGCTACTTGCTTCTATTAACAAAATGTATTTACTTAAGATGTTTCCGTTATCTTCCCAAGTCCCAGCATATAAGGTGTCAGGCCCATTTCAAGCATTATAGCTACTATTTATTGTCAGGGAAATGTACAAAAATGAAAGCATTTCTTTTACATTTTAGAATTTATGAAGCATATTTCTGAATTCTTTCAGCTCTCACAACTACTTTGTTAGGTGGGTTACTTCTTTCATATGAGAAGTAAAACCAAAGTCATGGAGTCATCAATGTCATTTTTATTCATTACCATTTCTAACAGCTTGGAAATTATTTCACAAGTTCCCTGTGTCTGACAAGAAACGATGCTCTTTCTAAATTGCAGTTTCAAAGAATTTTGTTTTATGAAGATTAATAGATTACACTGCATCATATATTAAAAAGATGAGACTTAAAAGTCTCTAGGATTAGAATAAAGCATTTCTTTCCAGAAAATATAAAAGCAAATTATCTTGTCCAGCACCACAGCAGTGATTTACACCTGAGGATGATGCTGTGAGGTATCTTTCCAGAAGAGTGGTGAAGGCTGTGAACTGTCACTGCCACATTCTGTCCTCTGGTTCCATTCGGAATGCCTGCAGCTTCCAATAGGCTGGTTGAGGGCAGAGACCTAAAGACTGGGCTTACAACTCTGGCTTTTAATGAAGGCTCTTAACCACATGCTCAGATTTCTCTTCTAAAACAGCAATTTGCTAAAATGTTTACCCCAAATCTAAAACTACTTCTTGCTTTCAAAGTAACTAAGATAGTTCAAGATAGCAGTTGTGTCCTTAACAAAGACTTACCCTTTATAGAATTATAATATCATCTTTGGTTAAAATCATTTTGGAGAACTTGTGGCAATTAACTTAAAAAAGGTTATTAACAGCTTGTTAGTTACCATGGAGCCATTACATTACAAATAAAACACAAAGATTTTAGGCACTTGCATGGATCCCAACATCTGTCTCAAACATATACTTTTCAAATCAAGGGTCAGACTGTTTGGGTACATCCGAGACACACAACACAGACTTAATCCCACACAATGCTTTGTTAGTATACCCCAGCATACTATTTGTCTTGGCAACTGTGATTTCAAAAACTAACAGAAGATGACTTACAAGGAAACTTTTCCTTTTGTATATAGTTTGGAGCTTTTCCTTTTGTATATAGACTGGTCTCAAAAAAGCAGAGACTTCTGGCTTTTGGAGAACAAACTAAAATATCCTAAAGGAATACCTTCATTCTTACCTGAGGTGAGACAGGTAACCAGGAGAAAAGGGTCTTATTATACCAGTGGGCTACATCCTTAGAATAGTTGGAGTTTAGAACCTTTAGAGCTTCAGATTTAGAATCTGACAGTTGAGACTCTTTAGTGCTTCCCATGAATAGGAAAATCCTATGAATCTTAAACATAAGACTGCTGAAAACAAAGAGGGGAGCTAGGGAAGACAGGATACAGATAGATTTTATTTCCTCCCTTTTGTACTCTTCTGTTTTCTTGTCAGGGCAGGAGCAAGGACAAAGCCTGATTGAGAAGAAACTGGGCCGAATTGAACAAGGCAGTCTGGGTCTGGAAGACTGGGCTGATTCTTCATCCCTCTCGTGAGCATCAGCAAGTCTTTCTGCTGACTTGTAGGGGGTGGGGATGTCAGAGTAGTTGGTCAGCGCCCACTTCCTCTTCACTATTCTTACTGCCACCCACGTTTGCCAGCTGGCTGGAAATGTAATGTCCTTCAGGACCTGCTCTTTTACACTGTAACTCTGAGCTTCCCAATTCCAGAGGCTTATTAATATGAGGCAGGGGGTTTCTTTTATCTGATTCTAGCAATCTATATTTAGCATGAATGAAGTGTAATCTTTGGTGGGAATTTTCATCCGAAAGTGGGTGCTGACAAGCCTGATGCAGTAGAAAGCTCTGGGCCTGGGGTTCTAGAACCTTGATTCCTAAGGGTAGTAGCTCAGCTATGTATTAGATGTTTTCTTCATTTAAAAATAGAGAATAATGCCTCTTTATAGTACTATTAGTAATTGTAAGGGTAAAATAAGATAGTGCAAGAGAAACTCTAGTCATTTATACTCTTGATACCTAGTAATAAATGTTAGAAGAATTTCAGCCTCTCATTGGTAGGAAATATGAGAGAGTCAAGGTGGGTGGGAGAGAGGGAGAGACTGGCTTCTCACAGAAATGTTCTCAATTTCTGCTTCCTTAAAACTCATTTCCCTGTGGCTCAGCCTCTAGGGAGGTAATAGAAATGAAATACTGGTGATGCAGTTAAGTACTACCTGAGTTAAGTACTTCCTTTCCTCCTTTTCTGTAAGTGTCTCGGCACCCTACGGAGTTCAGCAAAAGAAAGCGCTGTGACCTGGAAACAGAGTGTGAATTACCCAGTGAACCACAAATATTTGACACCTGGAATCATAAATCCATATATTTGGAACTTTAGTAGAGCTGTTTTTAACCCAAGTGGTAGGTAGGCTTGGTGACAACATGAAGGTACATGCCACAGAGGTATATTATTCCAGTGGCACACCTTTTCTCCCCAGTAATGCCATATACACTTGTATCACTGTGTTTATATGATTGGCTAAAGACTGCCCTGATTAATGGCTGCATGAAGGAATAATAATTAGCAATCAGAGCAAAATTAAATTCCTGGCTGATTCTGAGCCCCTGAGTAAAATCCAACCCTTAAGGATACTGTCACATTCCTTCATTTACTAGCCATTATGCCACCAGTCACCCTAATTAAGATCGAGATTTGTACGTATTAAAAACATATAATCTTTTGATCTTTCGAGGAGCTATTTGCCATTTTTTGCTTGCCTAGCATCCCATCACCTTTCTTCTGGGGGAACCCAGTTCAGGTGGATGGACATATGACCCAAGCCTGGTCAGTTAGAGTGCCCCCCTACACCCCATGCTGCTTCCACCATACCTATGAGCAAAGACACCTTTCCTTTCTTATTCTGAACTGGGTAACTTTCACTTGCATTCAAGAGACTCAAGCATAAAAAATTATAGCCACCACTTTTGGGTCTGATTTAGCAATGGTTAACACCATGCTTATTATTTAAGCATGTAGAGCAGTTCTAAGAGTGTTTTAGCAGTAAGAATAAGAAAACATGTCTAACTTATTGAGTCAATGAATATCCTCTAGAGACTTCATGGGAAACAGATTCTGCCGTCACCACTATAGTTTGGTTTTGTGAGCTAAACTTCCACCATGCCTTAAAGCAAAAGTCAACATGCACAGATTTCACAAGATTGTTTTACTAGAATTTAGCAGGGAGGAGATGAGATAGTCAAATTTTCACAAAAGAAAACCTTCAGATCTCAGCCAAATAAAATTCAAGTTCTTATTTCAGTCTCAACTGGCCTGGATACCAAAGCAACCTCTCCAGGCATGCACTGTTCAAACTGTGAGTTTTGTGGCCACCCTTTCATGCCCTTGAGCTCTCTGCATCATGTCTCAGCAATCCCAGACACGAATTCTGAAAAATTCCTTCTGCCTATATGGTTTTCCTCATCCAGCTGAGAAAGCTGCTGGCTACTGTGAAGCTGTTCACCAACCATAGGCTCTGGTCCATACAGCTTTCTTCTTAAACTCTGGGAGAACTCTCAAGGACAGCAGGGTAGCTAAAGGGGACAAAAAAAAGCACACTGTTTCATTTGGTGCAGTTACATTTGAAAAGATCATTTAGATCAAAAAGGTGTCAGAACAGAACTTGACTTGTTCCTGCTTGGCTAATCTTTAAGAATGACTATCATGCCTTAGATAGAATTTTAATGGAAGAAGCCATTAGTAAAGGTTGAGGAAAAGGTCTGTTTTAAGTTACTTTGCAACCAGTTAGTGGGAAGTTCCACAGAATTAAAACAAACTGACTTCTGGGATGCTGATGTTGCTCTTTTTCTTAATCCAAGTGCTGACTACATAGGTATGTTCCCTTTGTAAAAATCTACTTGAGCACTTTTCTACACGAATATGACTTTTCCACTAAATGTCTTATTAAAAGGTAAACAAACTGATCCTGTAATGAAGTTAGGATTTCATGGGCTCAATTTAAAGTAAGGAAGTTGTGTATAATCCCTCTAGGTAACTTATTATATATCTTATTTTAGAATATGAATATAAATATCAATATATTGATATATTTTTTAAGTATTATAGTGTGAGAGAATGAAGATAAGCCAGAGTTACACAATAATTATGTGTGACTCTAATAAGCCCTTGAATATATGACCAAGTGAACATGTACTTCCTTGACCCAAATAACAATTTGTCTCACTGGAATTAACTGTTATCTTCATGACTTAAGACAGCATATGTTGGGAACAACCAATGGTATCATGGACGCATGGCCCTTAAAATGAGTCCAAACTCCCCAAGGAAAATAAGTAGAGGAAGTCCTAGTAGCAAGTTTCTTGGGAATGGTCAAGTGAAAATATGTCAGACCACTGCTCTGATCCTCAGTGAAGCTCTGTGGTTGATCAGAATCACCTTCCTACCATGCCCTGCCACCCACATTAGAGGTAGGAACAATACATTAGATAATTCTTGCTTGTTAGGCAATCAATACAATATGCCGTACTTAAAGCAAAATATGGTCAGTTATCACAAGGGTAGGCCAACAGGCAACTTTCCCAAGGTAAGACTTTCCAGTGCAGTAACTTAAAGCATGTCAGGGGCATCAGTGGCAGCCACTGGGAGGATCCTGACCCCCAAGTCCCAAGATGTGGATGACAGTACAAGCTGTCTCGGACCACAGAACCAACACCCAGAAGATGTTTGAGGTTTGAGTAAAAACATCCATGTAATTTGCACAGAAAGATAGCTTATATTTGTGGATCCTGCAGTCATAGTTTAACAGTCAATAGAGATGTATAAGGAAAAGGCAATGGCACCCCACTCCAGTACTCTTGCCTGGAAAATCCCATGGACAGAGGAGCCTGGTAGGCTGCAGTCCATGGGGTCACAAAGAGTCGGATACGACTGAGTGACTTTCCTTTCACTTTTCACTTTCATGCATTGGAGAAGGAAATGGCAACCCACTCCAGTGTTCTTGCCTGGAGAATCCCAGGGACTGGGGAGCCTGGTGGGCTGCCGTCTATGGGGTTGCACAGAGTCGGACACGACTGAAGTGACTTAGCAGCAGCAGAGATGTATAAAAAACATGCTGCTGCTGCTAAGTCGCATTAGTCGGGTCTGACTCTGTATGACCCCATAGACGGCAGCCCACCAGGCTTCTCCATCCCTGGGATTCTCCAGGCAAGAACACTTGAGTGGGTTGCCATTTCCTTCTCCAATAAAAAACATGAAAACCATCTTAATGCCTGGAAGCATGGGAAATGTCCAATTCCCCTGGCAAAATACTATACAGCCATGAAAAATACTTATGAAGCTAGTATAAGAATAGGTTAAAATGCTTCTAATAATTTTAAAGTAAAAAAAGGCAGTACTCAAAGTGTGTATGTACATTTTTCAATTGGCTATGATTATAACAATGTTAAAACTTACACATAAAGGGGGTAACACTTAGGAAAAATAATCAAAATTGTCATTGCGCAATGGGATTCTGGATTCCTTTTTGCTTATTCTTTTTTACTTTTCTGAATTTTCTAATTTTTATTCAATCATTTTATGATCACAATAAAACATTAAAAAACCACTTAAATAAAAATTAAAGGCCATGAAACTCTTCTCCTGTGGCAGATTCATTTCGATATTTGGCAAAACTAATACAATATTGTAAAGTTTAAAAATAAAATAAAAAAAAAACAGAAAACTAAAAAAAAAAAATAATAATAATAATAAATCCACTTTCTAATTCAAAAATGCCATATTGGTGACAGCTTCAGATTACTTCTCTAAATTGCACCAAGATGAGCCCTTTCAGGAGCCAGCATACACTAGGATGCTGTTCTCTAGTACAGACAACACTGGATGGTTTTCACCTATGCTGGGTATAAAGGATGAAAGTAATACCTTTTAAAAGATCCTTGGATTTTGCTGAGAGTCCTTCCTTAGGGCTTTCCATGATGCTGAACAGCCAGTCAATGAACTAGAGTGAAAATGAAGAATTGTATCAGATAAACAATCTCAGGATTGGTAAGACATCATTCAAACCCTTGGACCTGCACATGTGCCTAACAAGGACAGTAGTCCCCAGATAATACCTGCCTGGGCTGGGAGAGTGAAGAGGAGATGTGACCAGGCACAAGGGATGGAAATGTTGGAGACAGCCCTCAGTTAAATGACTCAGCAAAGTCAAACCTCCTTCTTTCGCTGATTATCCTGGGAGTTACTATAGTTTAAGAGTGGGGTAGACAGGGGCCCAGAGGGCCTCTGGTGTGCCATGAACATTCTTTCTCATCACTCTAAGAGGCCCCAGAAAGGGTAAGTGCCTTGCCCAAGTCCACTCCCCATGACTGGCAGAGTCAAGATCTGAACCCAAGTACATCTGGCTTCAAAGCCTCACACTCCTTCTTCACACCATGCTGCCCGCCACCTGGTTCCGTGTGCATCAGGCCTAGGCTCCTAGGTGGGTAGCAAATGGGTAAACACATCAGCTGTAAGCCCCTGTTACTAAAATATGTTTCTGTAGCTATGAATAGTTTGTGCCCAAATGGATATGAAGCCAAGTTGAAATGCAACAGAAAAGGCATAAGACAATTTGCTAGGTAGACCCAAGCATGTTAACTGCAAATAAATCCTGCAAACAAGGTAGAAACTCCACGTACTCATGAGTTTGACTGATCTCCCAGGCATAGCCAAAATTGTTTTTGAATTAGATACTGGGTAATTTCATTGACTGAATGTTCCCTATCTTGACTCACTAAAAAACACTAGTCATAGGTACTAGGCATTTTAATTTTGGACATAGACTGTGGGTTGAAAAGAAAACAGAAAAATAAAATATTCCTAATTCCGTGCTTTAATTAAAATTTTTCTTATTTTCTTTTCCTCAATTTTGGTTTATCATATCCTGCTGGTAAGTAAATAAGTACTACAAATATGTAATAGATGCAAGATATCTATCTACATTGTAGTCCAAAATGAACAGGGTGTCCCAGACCAGAAATAATTAAAGTGAAAAAGAAAATACAAAATTAGAGGTAATAACACTAATGCTTATCAGGTTTAAGAAAACAAAGGCATTTTATTTGAGATGTTCAATGGAGTTGTTCATGGCTGAACTGTGGGTCCACAGTTCAGAAATATTTTTAAAGACTAAGGTTCAGATTTTACAAGTAAGCCACAAAGTTGGCTGTAAGCTTTCAACCTCATAAAGATCCAGTTTGATTAAACGGGACTCAAAAAAATCCTTCAATTGACAATTCAAGATATGTTAGAGCCATGCAATGAGAAATATAGATGTACCTCATTTTCATATGCTCTGCAGGACAGCTAGTAGCCTGGGGAAACTCTATTAAAAACCAAAAGGTACTCCCTATAGTTTGTGTTTTCCTGAGGGCAAAGGTGATGACATTAGGCCTTTACAGATCTCCCCATGGTATCTAGCACAGGCCAGAAGCACCTGGAATGTGGCTACTACATGGAATGAGCTGTGGGGAACCTTAAATATGGTAAAAGATGGGTACTCCAGATTCACAGCTCTCCGGATTTCCCCCACGCATTGTTGATCACCCCCTCCCTTGTTCATCAACTGTATCCTTATCACGTGTGAGCATGCTCTGTCATGTCCGACTCTTTGTGACCCCATGGACTGTAGCCCACCAGGCCACTCTGCCCATGGAATTTTCCAGGGAAGAATACTGGAGTGGGTTGCCATGTCCTACTCCAGGGGATTGTCCCAACCCAGGGATCAAACCTGGGTCTCCTGCATTGGCAGGTGGATTCTTTAACACTGAGAGCCACCGGGGAAGCTCATCCTTATTGTACCATCTTGCAATTTTGAACTTGCCTTCTTGTCTGTCCTCACTAGGAAATTTTGAGCCTTCAGAGTTACTCATCCTTTATCCCCAATATCAAGAACACGTAAGTCTTCAACAAATGAAGGCAAGCACAAGCTTTTCTCTCCGCCTCAGCCCCAACTGTAAGCAAGTTGTTGCCACTATCACTGTTGTTTTCAGTGAGCAGTTACCCTGAGCCTGAGCTACGCTCAATCTCTGAGGCCCTGCATCTGGCTGAGATCTGAGACTGAGTAAGAAAGCCTGTCGTGTGATTCAGGTTTCACTTATCTCCCACTGCAATTCTACAGCAGAAGCTGCCGAAGAGAAAACGGCTGGCTGCCCTGAAGCAGGTGGCTGCCCGCCTCACCTTCTGGGTCTGTTCCTTCCATGGCTCTTTCTGCAGCAGAAGAGGCATGCTACTGGGAAGGAGAGTGACAGCCTCCTGCAGAGTGACCCTGTGTAATGGACTCCTGCCAAGCAAGCTTGATGCTGGCCCAGCTGGGCCATTTTCCTGGTGCCATGGCAACCAACTGGCACTGAGGCCAAGGAGGAGAGGGGCAGCGTGATCTGCCCATGCAACCACTGCGGCTGCAAATATCAGCAACAAGAAGTCCAAAGCCTATGGCAAAGCAGAAACAGGGTTAGGTCACAGACTTTAACTGCAAAGTACCACGTGT
The DNA here is from genome assembly GCF_029378745.1 of Bos indicus. Taxonomy (NCBI): domain Eukaryota; kingdom Metazoa; phylum Chordata; class Mammalia; order Artiodactyla; family Bovidae; genus Bos; species Bos indicus. The sequence goes on from NC_091767.1 coordinate 23,372,081, forward strand.
TCACACACAGCTCGCGTCGGGAGGAAATGCTATCTTCCCCCTCGCCGAAGCCTTCCTCCTGCCCCTCCCCTACCCCAGAAGAGGAACTGGATGGGATAGCAGACCGTTTCCATGCTTAATGAAGAGACATTCTGGGCTTTCAGAAGGTTTGAAGGATCCTCTTTCGTAAGTAGAGAAGGCCCAACAGTTTCATTATTATTGTTCTAACATTTCAAGAGGAACATAATTTATTTAATGCCTAATCATACTGAGATCCAAACATTCCTCCTCTGTTTTGGTGTTTTCAAAGAGATTTAAAAATTAATTAAGAGAGATATGAACAGGGATATTAAGGTTTATTATCATGTGGCCAAAACTTAAAAAATATGTATAGTATATTCTGTTTTTGAACAGAAACAACATATGACTTTCCATATGCATTAAAAAAAATCTGTTCAGAATCCATGCATTTAGATTTTATAGACTAGACACGTAGAAATGATGATAACAAGGGCTACCTCTGAGTTACTGCATTACTGTGATTTAAATGATTCTTTCTGCTTATTTATATTTTCTAAGTTTCAAACGATTTTTGTAAGAAAGCAGAGAAAGTTAATATAAACTTTGGAAATACGAGGAAAGCTCAAAAAAAGCTTAAAAAGTACCCCTCAATCTCTTAAAATGCCTAATCTCATTAATGAAAATTTCAAAAAGACACACAGCTCTGGAGAAAAGCTGGGCAGAATATCAAACAATATCCCAGGTTACACATATTTTACTCACACAAGTAAACAGCAGGCCTATAAAACATGGCTATGGAAAAATACAAAAAAAAAAAAAAATGCACAGCTGAGTCAAGAAAATGGCAAGAATAGGAAAGTGCTTCCTTCATTTTTTTTCATTAATCTTTATTTTTTCTGGTCTTATTCACCTAATACTAGTGATGGTTAACCTCTTTGGGTCATAGATCATTTTCAGGTGAGGTGCAAATTCCCCTTCAATATGTGCGTGTAAGTACTGGCACAAACACAGATTACTTGCACACACTTCAGGAACCCCTTCAAACCAGGTGTTTAAAGCCAAGCTCTGGACCACGGTGGAGGCCAGAGCCCTGGACCCCACAGTCTTTGTGGGATCCAGCTCAGGTGCACAGGACCCTAGATTCCCCCCCAGCTAGAACTTCTGTGTGCTGCCTGTCAAGGGAGGTATTCTGCTGAAAATATTTTTCAAAGGGCAGCTGTGGGCATCTTCAAGATTCTGGTAAGAACACCCATTTCCTGTGATGTTAGAGAATTGTCATCCTTATTTCCCAAAAATAAAGGGAGAAAAGAGAGCTGCAAGCAGCAACATGTTCCTCTTTTGGGAGACTAAATATACTCTGTATTTTAAGAAAGCCACAAATGACTCCTCTAGACTGTACCTCGTCAAGAGCCACGTTCTGAACAGACGTTGACTGGTAAGCAACATTTCTGATATAACCCATCAGTTCCAAGAGCCACTCCATTCTCTTCAACACGCCTGAAACAAAAGGACATGTATTACCAGACCATGGTTTTTCTTTGCAGTGTAAGATAGATCGACAATAATTATCATAACTAAAGCGAACGACCCGCTGAGGACTCTCTGCAACAGTTACAAGTCCTCTGATGCTACCTGAGACTTGTTCTCACTCAAGAAAGATTTTTTTTTTGATACTGTTCACATCAGATGACCTTATTTTGGTCTTTATTTTTAAAAGCTAAATTTATTCTTCAAACCTGATAAAATGGTCAAATGCATTTAATTAAACACTGGGAGAAACGGGGCATGCCCACGGGTTAGTAGTGTTAAATCTTTGATAATTAATTGTTCTTATAGTCCTCTCTTGCTTAAAGTTCTCAATTTATGACAAAATCATACAGAATACCTATCCTAAAGACATTAAAAAAAAAGCGCCAAAACCAAAACCCAGCTGTAGTAAGCTAAATAGAGAACAAACATTAACATAAATATTATTTTTTCCTTTCAAAAATGAGGATTCCCAGTACAGCAAAGACTACTTGGAAAGATCTTCAAAATTTAGTGCATGAGGAAAATGGCACCATGTTTGTGCCAGTACTTACACGCACATATTGAAGGGGGATTTGCACCCCACCTGAAAATGATCTATGACCCAAAGAGGTTAACCACACTAGTATTAGGTGAATAAGACAAAAAAAGCAAAAAAGATTAAAAAAATGAAGGAAGCACTTTCCTACTCTTGCCATTTTCAAAATTCTTGCCACTTGAAAATTCAAACTAAATTTGAAGGCCAACGGGTTATGACCAAAGGCAATATCAAATCTGTTTCTTTCAAGTATCTTCATGCTTAATTCGGAGAAGGCAATGGCACCCCACTCCAGTACTCTTGCCTGGAAAATCCCATGGACGGAGGAACCTGGTGGGCTGCAGTCCATGGGGTCGCACAGAGTCAGACACGACTGAGGGACTTCACTTTCACTTTTCACTTTCATGCATTGGAGAAGGAAATGGCAACCCATCCAGTGTTCTTGCCTGGAGAATCCCAGGGACGGGGGAGCCTGATGGGCTGCCGTCTATGGGGTCTCACAGAGTCAGACACAACTGAAGCGACTTAGCAGCATCGGCATGCTTAATTGGGAACACCTAAGGTGAGCGCCGAAGAATTGATGCTTTGGAACTGTGGTGTTGGAGAAGACTCTTGAGAGTCCCTTGGACTGCAGGGAGATCCAACCAGTCCATTCTGAAGGAGATCAGTCCTGGGATTTCTTTGGAAGGAATGATGCTGAAGCTGAAACTCCAGTACTTTGGCCACCTCATGCGAAGAGCTGACTCATTGGAAAAGACTCTGATGCTGGGAGGGATTGGGGGCAGGAGGAGAAGGGGACGACAGAGGATGAGATGGCTGGATGGCATCACTGACTCGATGGATGTGAGTCTGAGTGAACTCCGGGAGTTGGTGATGGACAGGGAGGCCCGGCATGCTGCGATTCATGGGGTTGCGAAGGGTCAGACACGACTGAGAGACTGAACTGAACTGGTTTTCTACCGGATAAATATACTTCTGAGGTCGAGTGAAAAAATCTCATTTTTCATCACAGGTTCACTGTTCTTTGGGCAGGCACTCACGTGCAGGAGACAACTATCTCAGTTGCCAGCGAGGAAGAGGAATCAAAATTTCCTACACAATCTTGCAAAGAGTATTTAAACTGCATTTGTCAGTCTTCTCTCATAGCCTTCAAAATACAAGAGATGGGGAATATGGCTTACAAGGGCCTTCTAGTCACGTCCAATCTGATCAGGACCTGAACACAGATTTGGAAAATTACAAGCATATGACCAAAGGCATGGAGGAGAAATGAAGGAGCTCCCTATTTATTTTTTTCCTCCTATTAATTTTTAACTGGAGGATAACTGCTTTACAATATTTGCTGACCTCTGCCATACATCAACATGAATCAGCCACTGGTATACATTTATACCAGTGGGTGGGAAGGGGTGGGAGAGGGGAGGGGGTTAAGAAGGGAGGGGAGGTTAAGAAGTGCTCTGTGACAACCCCTTCAAGTTGTCACAGAGCACTGGGTTGAGGGAGCCCTCTCTTTAGATGATTGCTGCTGCTGCTGCTGCTAAGCCGCTTCAGTCACGTCCGACTCTGCAACCCCATAGACGGCAGCCCACCAGTCTCCCCGTCCCTGGGATTCTCCAGGCAAGAACACTGGAGTGGGTTGCCATTTCCTTCTCCAATCTTTAGATGCTCATTACAGCATAAATGTCTAAAATGGCCTAAAAGTTGCACCATTCATTAGCAGAGCTTCAGGCCTGCAGTTTCTGGCGTGAGGATGTACTCAGGGTGTCCAGATTTTATTTTTCTCACCCCTGAGAAGTTCTTCTCTAGAATAACTATTTAATTTGTGGTTGCTGCTTTCTTTTTCTGTTTGTTAAATGACCACCCAAAAGCCATGTTCATGCAAACATCAGGCAGAATCCATTAGCATCCATCTGTTTGAGAAACAGAAGCAGGCAGATTCAACCTGGTAAACCTGCTTATGTCTCTGTGGGCCTGGAGGGCCAAATATGAGATCCAAATCTCCAACAGAATTTATTCTCACCTCCGAAGAGTTGATGCTGTGAGCTGTAATTGTGCTTTTCTATCCCAGGTGCTGCTCATTTGGGGGTACCAAGTTCTCACCTGTGTCAAGAAGCCCTAACCTAGTTTTTAAGTTGAGGAAACAATGATAACCTCAAAGAGATGGTAGGCACATTTGTCTGTCCCGATGTGCTCCCTGGCTGGCCTTACCAGTGTTGGCATGGCTCACAATCCGTGCCTGGTATAAGCTGTGCAGCGTCATCCAGGCCAGTGTGTCTTTTTCACGGTGCTGGACAGCGACACAGAGCACATCAGTCAAGCCCATCAAGGGGAATCGTCCTTGAGAGACCAAGTAGAGCCTGACAAAGGCAGCCTTTTCTAGGCTACTCTGCAAAAAAGCAAATTGTTCAGTTGCTATTGAATTAACTGAAGTTGTTACAGGACCTTGGGGCAAGGGCAAAAGAGAAAGGGTGAGTTTGAAGTTGATTACCACTCCAAATGCTAAAACTGTTTATTTCCTGCACTGTGAAACCTATCTGCCTGTGTGCTATCTCAAAATGTACCTATAGACAGTTGTAATGTCACCTTCTGCTTTCTCATAAAAACCATCAATGATTTCAAGGGTCAACTGGTGAGGATATTTAGTAAAGACAAATAATAACAATGATAACCAACAAACACAGTACTTACAATGTGCCAGGCATATTTGAAGCACTTAACCTGTGTTAATTTGGCATTTCACAAAGTTTGGTACACAGACCTCTGGGGGACCCCAAGACCCTTTTAGAAGAGAGGGTCTGTGAGGTCAAACTATATTCATAATAGACCCCAAACAGGAGTAATATTCATTGTATTTTTTACTGACACTGGCAATTTTTTACAAAGCTAGTTTCATTTAAAATATCCTTGTAAACAATAAAATTACTAGTTTTGTTAAACCGCTGCCCTTGAATACACATCTTTGTAATGTTCTGCATGACCAAGTGGGAAGTATGCATAAAGGTCTTGTGCTGCTCCCCCGAGTGTGATGTTCGTCTCAAGGAGAAAGTTGTGAGAGTGAGTTGTGAGCTGAAATAGCCACTCTTTTCACAGACCCCCATTTACTTGAAAGAATGATTCATAAACAAATGATGGTTATGAAAACTGAGTATTTGATTATTTTTTAAAAGTGAAGGAAGTGAGACTGCCATTTCCAAGGAAAATACTTGATAGCAGTTACTGCCAATGACAAAATGTGTGCTTTTAAGCGAAAATTAGATTTTTGGAAAATCTGTATCTGCTACTATGACTTTGGCAGCTTCCCAAGATACATGTAAGACATACATGCATAAAAGACTTTTCTGATGAGGTTGCCGGTAATAGTGACAAATACAATGTTCTGATGTTTATAATGAAATGTACCAACATTTGGAAGATTTTCAAAATTTAGTGACTCAATATTTTCCAAATGACCAATATATCTTACAGATCTTGCAATAGTATCTTATAAAATCATGCATTGGTAAAAAATCCAAAACCCCAAGAACCAATGGATTTTACTGTAACAGAGTATGTGAAGTTCACTGATCTGCTTTCAGATTCCACATTGCAACTAACCTATAAGAAATCACCACTTGGTGAGTTTTGGTACAATATCAAAGAAAGATATCCTCATGTTATCTGAAAAGACTACTAACACTCTTTCCCATTCTACCTTCGTATCTGTGTGAGGCTGGGTTTTCGTCACACACTTCACCAAAATGACATCACAACAGATTGAATGAAGTAGCAGCCTTGAAAATCCAGCTGTCTTCTATGAAGACACTGAGGAGACTTACAAAATGTAAGACAATGACACTTTTCTAATTTTCTAAACTAACCTGTTTTTTGGAAAAAAAAATTTTTCTTACATGTTAGGATGCAATGGATTTATTACTACTTTTAAGTAATGTTCTAAAAACTTTCTAGTTTTAATTTCTAATATGGAAAACATTGACAGATATATCCCACATAAACAAAAGCTCTTTGAAGTCCTTGATAATTTTTAAGACACTAAAATGGCCCTGAGACCAAAAAGTTTGAGGACCACCGTATTAATCATTTCATTCTCATGGTAACACTGAGCAATAGATTACTATTATCACGTCCTTTACAGATGAGGAGACTGAAGCACAGAAGTTAGGGAACTTGCTTAATGACACAGAGTAAGAACTGAAACCCAAGGAGTCTCAGCTCTTCACCTGTACTTTCTTATCTCTGTTCTTTCTAGAAATGAAGAGAAAAACACAGGGCTCAGCAGAACACATACTCTTTGGGGGACATCAGAACACAATTTAGAATGTTCTAGTGACAATGTTCTGAATGGCACTTTAGAAATGCAAGTGAGTAACATAGCCACTTTGAGCTTTAGGTACCACAAAGCAAATTATATTAACTTCCAACTATACAACATGAATATAATAACCAGATATAATACCTTACATGAATGCAGTAATTATGATAATGTTATTACTGAATCCTTGCCTTGGGTCAGGCACTTTTCCAAAACTTAACATGGATTAAGTCATTTAACTCTCAAAACGACCCTAATAGGTATGCACTATTATTTCCCTTTTATAGATCAAGAAACCGAGGCAGAGAGAGAATATGACACTTAACCAAGGTCACATTGCTAGTAAATTAGAGACTGGATTTCGCACCTGGGCAGTGAGGCTCCAGAGTGCATTCTCTCAAGCATTTCCTCATTAAATTGCTTGGGCTGTGCTGTGCTTAGTCGTTCAGTCATGTCCGACTCTGCAAGCCCATGGACTGTAGCCTGCCAGGCTCCTCTGTCCCTGGAATTCACCAGTCAAGAACACTGGGTGGGTAGCCAATTCTCCAGGGGATCTTTCTGGAAAATTCAATGGACAGAGGCTACAGTCCATGGGGTTTTGGAGAGTCTAACTGAGAGACTAATGCTTTTTACCCATAGGGAACACTAAAATGTTCTTGACAAAGTGCGATTAGCTAGGTTAAAAAGTTATTATTCATCTTTCCATTTATACTACTACATATATACAATGGAATATATATTACTCAGCCTGAAAAGGAATGAAACTGGGTCATTTGTAGAGATGTGGATGGACCAGAGACTGTCATACACAGTGAAGTGAATCAGAAGGAGAAAAATACCGTATATTAATGCATATAAATGGAATCTAGAAAAACAGTACAGCTGAATCTGTTTGCAAGGCAGAAATAGAGAACAAATGTATGGACACTAAGAAGGGAATGGGGAGGTGGGATGAATTGGGAAACTGGGATTGACACATATACATTAGCATGAATAAAACAGATAACTAATGAGAACCTACTGTATAGCACAAGGAATTCTACTTAATGCTCTGTGGTGACCTAAATGGGAAGGAAATCCAAAATAGAGTGGATATAGGTTCACAACATATAGCTGATTTATTTCTCTGTACAATAGAAACTAGCACAACAATGTAAAGGAACTATGCTCCAGTTGAAAAAAAAGTTATTCATTCATCTACCCATTTATACTACTGCATATCCAACCATACTAGGCTGGACATGAGACCCCCCAGTGAAAGAGAGAATTTCCTAAAATTGGCCAGTAACTAACAAACATGAAACAAAATGAGCTTCAGCCAAAAGGACACTATAACCATATCAATTGTAATACCCATCTCAATAATGAAAAAACACATGGATATGTTATTACCTCAGTAATCTGGGCAACCCGATTGGCTTCATCATCTGTCATTTCCGAGAGGCACTTTGCTACACTGATATACAGCTCTAGATCATTTCTCTGGTAAGAAAAATCCCAAGCATGTCAAAATACAGTATAAGATAACACGCATATTCTCACTGCTCTGACAAATCTTTAGCTTTGCTTATCTCCATGAACAGCGGTTGATGAGATTTTAATTTTAACCAAGCCAAAACCCGTGGCCCATTTTTTATCATTTATACAGCATCTTTCCTGTTATTTGGTGTATTTTGTTTGCCTGTACTTTTTTCTCCTGATCAGAACCCATCATTCTAGATGGATTTTCTACTTCTTTGCACAACTACATTTCAGAAGTCTGTTGGGGGAGGGGCAAAGCTAGTATTAAGTCACCTGATGCAAATATTAAGTGTGTTGGACAATACGCCCAAGGATTCCTCAGGTGTAAGGGTTTCTGAACTTGCTCATCTTCTATAGGCATTTGGTAAAAGACTTGAGAGCAAATTTCCTGGTGCTACACTGGTTAACCTTGCTTCAAAGTGTGCTCAAAACTTTGGTTCTAAATTTTCAACCTTGATTTAGATTTTGGAAGCAAACATTCTTAGTGAAGAATGTGGTTATTTCTTGCTAGTCTTCCCACCACATTCTTAAAAACATACACCTCCCCACTTTGCCAAAAGGCTTTAAAAAATCCCAAACACAAATTGTCAGGAATGCAAATATTTTTGTTCCTCACCCGAATCTTATTTGGCAGGAGGTCAAAAATTTTCCTAGTAGCTTCGCTGAGCAGACTCCAGAGGTGGTGGGAAGGGCTGGGCAGTTTCATGGCCTGACTCAGGCCCTGTAAGGCACTTGGGCGTAACTCAGGACTGGAGAGTGGGGAAGCTGCTTTAAAAACTGCCACCATTAAGCTTTCCACAAAACCCACGATCTGTTCATCAGAGACATGTTTTATCCATGAAGGCACAGATAAGAGAAGGTATTTCTTGATATTCAGCTGAAAGAGAAACCGAAGAGGTCAGATGTAAACAGGCAAGTCTGGGTTTGTAATGCTCAAAACCTCTAGGTCATCACCATGTCTGCGAGTAAAATTAAATTTTAAAAGGTTCAGGTTGCTTCCTAGACCCCCATTTCCCCACAGCTTCATGGGCCAATGGACCAACGATGCCTGTGATGTTAGCTGCTGCAGTGACTTCTGATCTAGGGTGCTTGTGTGGATATATGGCATCTGCCAATCCATCTGTGAACTACTCATCTCAAATCTTGGGTCTTTCCAGTGAGGGGAATAAAATGCTACTTCTCAAAGTACATGACAGTTGCTATTCAGTCTTAAAAGGTCACATTCTCTAGCCAGAAAAGCTACTGGAGATGAAGGCTCAACTGCTGGAAATAGGCTAAACAGAATATTTGATATTATTCATTTCTTCTTCTGAGAAAGCATGAGAAAATAATCAGGGGAACAGGAGTTCTGGGGCCAGTTCTGAGCCAAGAAGAACCAGTCGAGCATGTGAAACTGACCATAGCATCTTAGAGTTCAGGATGGCTAAGAAGGGGTGCGGTAATGAGAGCTATGAGCCATAGACTGTAAGGAAGCAGGCTTCAAAAATTCTTAGAAACGTTAAGTATGATACTAAAGGAGCAGCAAGTCTGAAAGAAGTGTTTTATAATATAAAATCTGACAAAAATCGGTAAATTTCTAAAAAGATCAATGTAGCTGCATGAGTTACACAATATTTCACATTAAAGAACATGCCATTTCAGATCTTTTTTTTTAAATGAGAAGGTACATAATTAAAAAAAAAATGAATTTACAATTTGTTAATTAACAAAGGTAATAAGATTCCTAATCAAAGACGAATGTTAAAAAAAAAAAAGGACAGATTTAAAGAAGAAATGGAGGGATAACTAAAACCTAGAAAAATATCTGAGATCAAGAAAACAGGCAGTTAGAATTATAAATGATTTAAAAGGAACAAAGCATTAATAGAACAGTGTTCAAAGCACAGGCTTTTGAGTCAGCTAGTGTTCCCATTGATGAGCTATATAAGCTTTGCTTAACCTCTACTTGCCTCAGTTTATCAAACTGTAAAATGGAAACAATTTAAAAAAATCTACTTCTCAGAGGTGAAATAAGTCAGACACAAAAGTTTTCATATTGTATGATTCCATTCTAAAGAATTTCTAAAATTTATATAAAATGTAAATGTATATGAAAGTTCTTCAAAGTAACAAAATTATAGAGACCAAAAGAAGATCAATGGTAGCCTGGGTCTGAGATTGGGAGGGGGGATTAACTATAAGTAGGCACAATGGAATTTTTTGGGGTGGTGGAAATGCTATTGATGATGGATGAAAATGTATAAATGTACCGCTGCTGCTGCTAAGTTGCTTCAGTCGTGTCCGACTCTGTGTGACCCCATAGACGGCAGCCCACCAGGCTCCCCCGTCCCTGGGATTCTCCAGGCAAGAACACTGGAGTGGGTTGCCATTTTCTTCTCCAATAAATGTACTAAGACTCATCAAATTATACACTTAAAATAGCCATATTTTATGGAATATAAATTATAACTCAATAGAGCTGTAAAAAAATCAGCCTATCAGGGCTGTACATATGCATGCATGCTCAGTTGTGGCCAACTCTTCTGCGACCCCATGGACTGTAGCCTGCCAAGCCTCTCTGTCCATGGAATTCTCTAGGCAAGCATACTGGAGTGGATAGCCATGCCCTTCTCCAGGGGATCTTCCCGACCCAGGGATCAAACCCGTGTCTCTTTTATCTCTTGCACTGGTCGGTGGATTCTCTACCACTAGTGCAACCTGGGAAGCCCCCGTCAGGGTTGAAGAGAGATTAAATCTGATGACTGACAGTGTTCGCTGAGTGCTTAGCAGCAGGAGGAATGTAACAAGTGCTCATTAAATGGCAGCTAGATGGGAGCTACTTGGAGCAGACAGGTAACAGCAGCTACAGATGTCAATAACACTGCCTTTCAATTAAGAAGAATTAGGAGATGTAGGAAAACTTTTTTTAAAAAAAGCACAGAGTAGAGACTAAAGTCAAAAGACAAGGGCTTTTTCAGGAAAGACTACTGTCCTCCACTTTTGATACTAGCATTCTTTTGGGATTCCAAATAATTTGACCTGGGAAGAGAAAAGGAGCCTCGCCTAACTTCTTTGTGGTTAACAAAGCTTTGGGGTTCTTAATCTGGCAGGGAGATTAGTAAAGTGAGTAACAGACTACCTGGAAGATTAGCCGGGGCAATTTGAAAATGTTTGGGCACAGTGTTTAGCCCTGGAAATGCACCTTAAAAACAAGCAAAGTAACAGGGTTCTGTTGGCCAGGTGCCTATTGAAATTTATAAGGAATTCCAGAAGACACTTGGGCATGGGCAGTTCAGCAGACAGTATGGTGATCTGGAAACCCTAAGAGAGCCTCCCGGCTTCCAGGAGTTGAGAACTTGATGTGATGATACTAAGCTGTTGGCCCCTTTTACCATTCTCAAGTAAAAGTAAAAAGTATAAGCCCATGAGAATCTACATGTTAATAAAGAGATCCATATCAGTTTTTAATGCACTCATGAATTACAATAAAGATGATCATATACATAAAAAAAGATGAAATAATGAGAGCTTTTCACCATTCTCAAAGAATTAAAGCCTCCAGCAATAGAAGAATTTAAAAAAGGAGATCATTTAGTTCATAATCAATTGGTGAACCTCTAAGGAATCATGGAATATGCTTTTTTTGTCCTAACTTGAAATGTAACCGAAATGATACATCTTTGCTTATGTCATATCTTTAAATAATCTCACCCCATTCTTCCTACCTACCCTTAGTCTATACCCTGGAAGCTGCTGCCACTTCTGTCACAAAGACTAGGCTGGATCACGTCTTCCTCAGCACTTTACTCAAGCGGAACACCTATGGACAGAGATATCCTGCTCTCTCCCCCTACACCCTCCTACATACACCCTCTGGGGTCTCTAATTTGATGCCTAATAAAATCCTACCAAGCTTTCAAGGCTCACCTTAATTGCTGCCTTTTTGTGAAAGGGAGGGATGAGGGATTGTTTATCCAAAGCATGTGGATTTGCCTTTCTTTTAATCCCTGCTGTAATGATTATGTAGATCATATAAACAAATAAACCCAGGTTCCAGTAACTCTACAATATTCTACCTGTGTGGTCCTGAGAAAGGAACTTGAATATCTCTGATCATTTCCCCTTTTTCTTGTAATAAACATGAAAAGCATGAAAAGTCAAAAGCATCCATGGTGATGGCTATGGCGGAGTTCCAAGTCTCACAGTTTTCCAATCTCCTGGCCAGCTACTGTCAATTGCTCACTCTTTGTGAGATCCCACTTGTCCACTCTCGACTTTGAGAACTCATACCCAAATGAATGTTGATCTCCCCCACAACAACTATACCCTCCTGTTGCTCAACACCCTTAATTACTACTCACACTCAGACCATGGATCAGAGGTGGCATCACCCACATTCCCAACAGTGTAGTGACATTCTGGGAGGATTGTGCCTGGGTCACCATGATTTCAAGACACAGTTGCTGAATCTCTTCACCTGAAAGGGAGGAAGGGGGAAGAATATCTGTAATGCAGGTAAGGTGCCTCTTGTAACTCATGTTTAGGTTTTAGTGTTCCCAATAACATAGCTAAATGTAAAAGAACTTTCGTATGATGTCTAACAGTAATGGAACTTCAGCAAACCATAAAGTATTTCAAGAGACGTTTTTAGTTGTGAAGCAAATGAATGTATCTACTGGATTAGAGGCCTAAGTCTTGGGACTGGTAAGAATCTTGAACTAGCTTGGCAAATTTCTCTTACAATGTCCAGACAAACCTAAAGACTCAAATACTATTAGAAATTTGAGAAAATTCTAGCTAAAAATTTCATTTCTGTTTTTTTTCTCCTCTCCACCTTGGAATCAGCACATAGACAAATCCAGATCTGGAAGGATTTAAAGAGGTCACATTCTCTAATGATCCAGTCTTTTTTAAGCCTGATCCCCATCAGCAGATACATCTTCCTAACCTGTCAGGAAGCATTTAACAGGAGGCTTCCTGTGTGCTGTTTTGCATCTGTCAGGAATTCTCTGTTCCTTATTAATTCCTGAATATTCAGGAATTAAGAGGAGAGGCAAGCCTCTCCAGGGACTGAGGAATCCAGGGATTTCCTTTGTTAGTTTTTCTATACAGTGATAAGTACCCTATTCCTTTTTATGAACCATATGGTAAAAGTGGTTATTTACAACTCTCTCTTTCATATGGATGACCTCATGTTTTCTTGATAACTTGTAAGTTTTGATTTTATCTCTGCTGAAAATAGCTATCTTGTAGTATAAATATCTACACAATGTTGAATAAAACACCTTTGCTCCATCAGAGCTCTGGTCCCCGTGTCTTTCTTTCTTTCTCTCTCTCTCTCTCTTCCCCTCTCTTTTTTAGGCTGGTCCCCTGGAGCACAGAGGCTCTCTGAGTTCACTTTCCTGCCTGGGCTTCTAAGACTCTCTCGAGAAGGCACTCTGCGCCTTCACCCCATTGAGAGGGCGCCTGAGGCCTTCGTGAACAGAGCAAGCCCCATGAAGGGGCTTTATTGGCTTTCTGTGTAAACCAAGGAATATTAGCCTCTTTCTCTCCTTTACTTTCTTATCATTGACTCCGGACCACCAGGTTCCAGTCCATTAAAGGACCTCAACACTAACCAGGCCTTTTCTTCTTTCTACTAAAATACCAACGTCTTCAACATAGCACATAAAAGTGGGGAGGGGCAGGGGAACATAGTTTTCAAATGAAATCTGTGGATATATAGTATGGTGACACCATATCTTACATAGGATTAGGTTCAAATGAAAGCATTCAAATGAAAAACTGTGTTTAGTTAAAATCGTCTTTGATTATCCTGTAAATTGCACATAAATTATAGTATACAAATCTTTTTGTATATCATATGTAAGTAAGCACCTACTGTAAATAATAGAGCACTCATGCAAATAAACATATATATAATCCATAACTTATAGCACTGTTAAAGTTGTTCTCGCTCCCTCTTTTTTGGAGTTGGGGGTGCAAATATTGATATATGAAGCTAAATTTCCATATGCTAATATGCTAGCTCCATCACAGAATTTTCTTTGGACAAACAGAGGTGTGCATTCCCTTTACCTCTCACCACAAAGTACCCGGGATAAACAGAATAATCTGCCTACATCTAACCTCTGGAATTTGTGAATATGTTCCCTTGCTTGGCAAAGGAACTTTGCAGATGTGATTAAGGTTAAAGACCTTGAGATGGGGAGATTATCCTGGATTATTCAAATAGACCCATTAATCATATGAATCCTTACAAATGGAAGACCTTTTCTGCCTTCAGAGAATCGGAAAGATGACAGCATGAGGATTCTTTAGCCCTCTGCTGCTTGTGCTGAAGACCAAGAAAGGGAGCCACAAGCCACGGACTGGGCATCCTCTAGAAGCTGGGAAAGGGAGGGGAATGGATTCTTCCCATTTCAATCTGTTTGGACTGCTATAACAAAACACTCCAGACTGGGTGGTCTGTAAACAACAGAGACTTATTTCTCACAGTCCTGGTGGCTGGAAGTCTAAGATCAGGGTGTCAGCATGGTTGGGTGTCTGGTGAGAGCCCTTTTCTGAGTTGCAGTCTGCTGGCTTCTTTCTGTGTCTTCACAGTGTGGACTGAGGAGTTTTGTGGACCTCTTTTATTTATTTATTTTTCTGGTTGGTTTTGGTTTTTATTAACAGCTTTGTTGAGATACAATTCGCATAGCATATACTTTACCCATTTAAAGTGTTAACAGTTCAGTGATTTTTAATATATTAACAGAATTGACCATCACCACAATTTTTAACATTTTCAACACCCCCAAAAGAAGTGGCACACCTTGTAGCAGCTACTCCTCAGTTTTTCCAAATCCCCCCAACTACAGGCAACCACCAAACCACATTCTGTCTCTAGACTGGTTGGCTGGGGGACATGACTATAAACGGGATCATTATGTGCTCCTTGGTGTGCAAACTAGCTCTAGGACTATAAGGATCAGGGAAGCAAAAGTCACAGCCTGGGAATGTTTGCCCTGCAGAGATGGAAAGTCCCGAGGGCAGGGAAGGCTACTGGTGTGCGGGAGTGCACAGGGGCAAGGAGGAGCGATGGGAGCTGCAGTTCCTTCTAACCCAGATCCTAGAGCTTCCAGGTGGAACACATTAAGGTCCTGGGGGCCTGCAGTGGCCACAAGGGTCCTTTATCTCACCTTCCCTGTCAGCCTTAGCTCCGGAGGGCACAGTGTCCAATCAATTCCACAAACAAGGAAAATAGATCCCTGCTTGATGATCTGCTGAAGTTGCAAGCCATCTAGCTTGTGGCGAGATGGGCTTGACTCTCCAGCCTGCCAGGTGAAAGCTCGTCTGACCACATACCCTCCAAGAAGGCCCACCCCTGGAGTCCACTTAATTCCCCTAGCCGAGAGGAGGGTGCTCAGTTCCACATAGCCTGCCATCCTTACCCAAAGGACCCTGCCGTGGCATGATTCAGCCTCGGAGCTGAGGGCTCCTGTCTCCTTTCAGCCAGGAAAGTCCCCACCCTTGGCAGATCCCTGGCAGTTACCACACAGGCCAAGTAATCAAACTCCTGCATTTTATTCTGTGGAAAGCCCCGGCCCTACCTAGCCCTGACCCTGTCTCCAGGGCTAGCGGAAGGTAGAGAAGCTCTGGGTGCTTGTGCAGGAGGCGTAGGGCACGGCCCAGGAACGGATCTGCAGGGTGTGGAAGGTGAGGGGTGGGTTGGGGCCCAAGGAGCCTGGGTTCAGGGACTCAGTGTGAGGCTCCATGACAGTCATGGGAACCGCATAAGACAGCATCTGGGGCAGGTTGTCCTGGCGTCTCACTGTGCCCTTGCCCAGCAGGTGCAGGATGCAGGAGAGAACGTCAGCACTGCCGCAGGTGGATCCCCTGCCAAGGCTGCTGACCAGGCCCCTGGGAGGACACGGGCCCTTCTGCCAAGCCTCCAGCACCAGGCATACAAGCTGGTTGATGTGCAGCCCCTCGTCCCCATGGGCTTTGAGGATTCGGACGATGAGGCAGTTGAGAAGGTTCCGTCTCTTCTCCAAGTTCCGGCCCTCTTCGTCCTCAACTTTCAGGTATGTCTGAGCTGGGATGAGCCACACGTTGCCCCTCTGAGGCCTGGGTTCCTCGCTGCCGTCTCGAATCTTGAGCAACCCTGCTGGGGTGTCCTTTGTCTCATCAAGTCCAGGGGGCCCCTTGAGGAAGTCAGAGGCCCAATTGCCTGATTCAGCATGTCTGGAGGGAGCCCCGAGAGGGCCAGCAGACTCTCCACAAAGACCGCCTTCAGCTTGTTGAAATGCAGCAGCAGCCACATCTGCACGGTGGACACATGCAGCATCTGGTCCCCAAACTGCAGCTCTGCCCGGCCCAGCCACGTCCACTGCAGTCGCCTTTGCGGGCCGCTCCAGGGCAGGGCAGCCCTGACACTTGTTGTAGAAGTTGGAGTATCAGTTCAAGGTGCCCCTCAGGTAGGCAGGCAGGCAGGTTCTGGGGTTGAGCGTGTGGCAGATGGAGGCGGTGGGCCAGCAGCGTGGTGACAGGACGAGCACAGACACTTCTGGCATCGCCCCTTCATAGTAGAGATCCTCTCCTACTCCTCCTCCCCCGCCACGCTGGCTGTTGCTGCTGCCGCCAAGGCCGCAGCTTCCAGCTCAGCTTCCTCCCCAGTCCCTCTCTCATGGCCCCTGCCACTGGCGTCACAGCTCACCTGTATCTTCTTCTCTGTGTCCTCCAGCTTCGGGAGTTCCTGATCAAGCCGCTGGAGCTGGTATACGTGGAGCTGGTGCTGCAGCTCCTCTGAGGTGCTCAGGCTCTGCAACATCTGCTGGGGGAGGCGGTTGGGGAAGCAGGGGCCGATCTGCTCCAGCACGGCCCCCTCCCACCAGCTCGAGCCCACGCCCAGGAGACGGTCCGCCATGTAGTGCTGGTAGTAATGCTTGAAAGTAGTGGCTATCTCCAGACCAGAGAAGATGAGGATGGTTTCCAGGCATAGCTGCAGTTGGGCCAGCATCTCCATTCCCCGTGCCCCACCGATCCAGCTGCCCTGGATCCGCTGGTCGATGTGTTGGGCAAACTGCTCGCTCATGTGGCCAGCTCTAAGGAAAGGCAGCTTCAGCAGGGCACCGGCACAGCCATTCTGCAGCGCCAGCAAGAAGGCTGCCCGTGGCCCAAACAGCTCAGAGCTCGCCTTCTGCAGATTACCGAAGTGTTCACAGTAGTGGGGCACAAAGTCATCGTCCTGCCAGCATGAGGTCAGAAAGCTGTGCACCTGCTCCTCCACCACCGCCCGCCAGCAGTGCGTCAGGTTTCTCATGATGCTGCTGGGAAGCCCCCGGGTGGCCAGGGAGCTCCAGTCGTGGCTTCTGTTTCTGCCCTTGGGCCGAGGCGAGGCCGCCACCAAGTGGGGCGCTTCACAGGGCTCCATGTGCACCGGCAGGTGGGTGATGCGGCACACCCAGGAGGAGAACGCTGCCGCGTGGCTCTGCGGGTTGTGGGCAGGCTCCTGACACTCCAGGTACTGGTCCAACAGCCAGCCCAGGGGGCTGACGCCTTCTTCATCAGGGCAGGTGATGTTCTGCACCAGGGGGCTGACCAAGGCCTCCCAGTAGGTCTTGCCCAGTGCCTGGGCGGCCTCTTCGTCAGGGAGGAAGTGACTAGCAAAGTTCTGCTCGTGGCGTAGGGCCCCGTTGAGTCTGGAGCTCAGGTGCAGGAGTCCCCTGTGGTCCTCCACGATGTCCTGGCTCCAAGCCTGCGCCCGGACCATGTAGAAGAGGCGTGTGTGGCGGCACAGCTGCTCCCGGAACACCGGCCAGAACGTGGGCTTGGGGCCCAGGACCTCCAACCCCCAAATACACGTGTCAATGCCGCCCTGTTGGCAGCGCTTTATGCGGATCTGGATGATGGGCCAGATGCGGCTCAGGTTCTCCAGGAGGACCACCTGGCTGGCAGAGGGCATCATGTTCACCGAGTTGAGTTCCGTGTTAAGGGAGGTGGTGCTGTCGCCCCCGAACACCACCACCCTGGCCGGCATGTAGCTCAAGTCCTCGCTAGCCACCAGAAGAGCCAGCTGCCTGATGAGGATGCCCTGCTGCATGTGCAGGGTGATATGGTGGGAGCCGGCACTGCCGTTGGACTCCCAGTAGGTCTTGGGGTTGCGGTCCGTCAGCTTGCTGGCCCAGTGCAGGTTGGACAACACCTCCACCTTCTCCCAGCACTTGTCCTCCTCCACCTCCATGCTAGAGCCCTGGCACAGGTATCTGAGGAACACATTGAAGAAGGGGATGTTGATGGGGTGCTGGGTTTGTCTGTGGTCTTCAATCTGGCCCAGCACCATCTGGATACAGCCTCCCAGGATGTTGGTGGTGAGCTTCCGGTAGAGGTGGGCATGCTTCTCACACTTGAATACCATGTCCCGCAGCTCCTGAGCCAGCTCCAGCTCTCCCAGGTGCTTTTCCAGAGCCTTGGAGATGGCATCCCGGGCTCCCAGCTGATTGAGCACCACGGCATAGTCCCTGCTTATGGAGGCCAGGCGGTGCAGGAAGAGGATCAGCTCCTGGAGCACCTCTCGGTCAGTGTTTGGGGACTGCAGGCAGGCCATGCAGGTGTCCATAGCTTCATGCCAGGGGAGCAGTAGTGCCTCAGGGAATTCCACCAGCTGCATCAGGATTCTCAGAACAGCCAGGTGCAGGGGCTTGTTGGCGGCAGGAGTGTTGAGGCTCCGCATGAGCACGAGGAAGGGCTGGGGCTGCCGCTGCAGTTGCAGGAGGAGGGGCTTGGCCTCTCCCTGCCGGGGCCCCCTCTGAGTGGAACGCTCCCTCCAGATCCAGGAAGACTTTCCCAGCTGGACTGAAACCCTCTGCCAGATGCTGCAGCAGTGTGTTGGAGCCCTGAGTTGGGGCTTCTTTTGCTTCCACTCTGGCTGCGTCAGCTGATTCCTGAGGCTGGGCCCAGGCTTCCAGTAGGGATGGGTGGGCCGGCTGCCCTGCCAGGGCCTCAGGCCGTACTTCCTGTAGACGCGGCAGTTGAGCACATCCCTGAGGGCTCTGTTGTCAAGTCGCTGTGGCAGAGCCAGCAGCAGGTCTTGGGCCACCTCCGTGGGCATAGCCAGTTCAGCCAGGATCTCGTCATCCAGAACCTCCCTGTCCAGGTTCTCCTGAAGGATATGGAGAACCTCCTGATGGTTGGGGCCATCCAGCTTCTTGAAGAAGAAGAGGAGCTCCCACCACTCGGCCTGGGTCAGGTGTTCACTCTCCTCAGTGTCCTCGTCCGCAGGCCACACGTAGGGCACAGCATAGAGCTCGGTCATGGGCTTCCAGTGCCAGTACGGCAGGGCTGTACCCATGGCTGCACTGACCACTGCCCCCTGGTACTTATAAGCAGCCTCAACCATGTTCTCAATGTCTTCCTCCAAGCCCAGAATCTCCAGCATGTGCCAGTACAGCCAACAGGTGCGGCCTGTTGACTCCAACAGCACCTGCACGGGGGCACGCCATTGTTGCTCTGCCGGAATTTGCCCTCGTCGCCCACGCTGATCTCATAGTCATCCAGCATCCACACTCGCATGCCCGGCTGCAGTGCATCCCGCGTGTACAAGGCATAGGTATTGCCACTTGCGAACTCAGAGCGAGGTCAAAACCTCCTTGACCTCCTGCAGGAAGGCAAGGCCTGGGCAGATGGGAGCCCTGGGCCCTCATCCACCAGCTGGGGCTGGAAGATGGAACTGGAGGGCTATCCTGAGGACCCCTGTCTGCTCCAGGCCTGGTCCCAGCGCATGGCCTGCACCAGCTCTGAGATCAGCGTGCCCACAGCCTTGCTGAACTCCAGCTCCAGGCGACCCCTCTCCCCACTCAGCTCCTCAGGAGTGGAGTGCGGGGCTCCTGGTTCTGCAGCAGTGTCATTCAACTGATCCAGGAGGAAGGTGACATGCAAATAGCGCTTCACCAGGGAGAAGAGCAGCCTTCCTGGGACCTGTGGAAGCTGAATGCTCTCAAAAGACAACGGGTGTTCAGAGAGCATGGCCTGTGCAAACAGTGCCAGCAGAGCACAGCAGCTGTCAAAATCCAGGTGTTTCTCAATGGCCTCTTGCTGGCTTAGTGAGAAAAGGATCTGGTTCCAGGTCCTAGCATCATGGGAGGCCAGGGTTTGAATCATCCAGCCCGCGCTCCAGCAAATCGATAATTGGGACTGCTAAGCATGTGCATGAGCAAGTCCAGGACCTTTGGGTCTTTGAAGACCCCGGTGAGGGGCTCAATGCTGGCATAGGCACTGAGCATGTGGACAGTGTGGAGCAGAGGAGCGGGAGGAATAGTGCCCACACATTCCTCCAGCTGCCGAAGTGCCCTCTGAATCAGAGACTTCATGTCGGTTTCCATCTCCCCCAGCACGGATTTGTCCAGTGCTCCAGCCTCCCCTGCTGTCTCCTGGGAGGGCCCGATGACCTGGCCATCCTCACCCAGCATCTTGTGGCAGTTGGCATAAATTTCATCATTGGACATCCATAGCAGGATGTGCTCAGCCTTGCAGTCCACGTGGTTGGAGCCCCCTTCCCCATCATCCCCACGCCGGAGGATGAGCCAGAGGATCTGGTACTCAGGATGCCCATCATGGCCCACTCGCTGGCGGATCAGCTTGTCCGGATAAGCGTGCAAGTCGGGCCCCAGGGGCACCCTGAATTCCCTGTAATGGAGTTCCCCCACCATCTTGGTACCTCAGAAGTCGATGGGGGTCCCAGCATGAGGCCTGTCCTTCACCAAGCTAGGAATGTGGCACAGACGATGGCAGCGGCGCTGGTGGAGATTTGGGCTCTGCCTGGGCCCCCAAAGGGGTCGAGGTGGACTGTGGACCTCTTTTAGAAGGACACTAATTCCATTCATGAGGGTTCCTCATGACCTAATTGCCCTTGAAGGACCCACTCCCTAATACCATCACACTGAGGGTTAGGATCTCAACATATGCATTTTCAGGGAACACAAACATTCAAGCCACATCACTCCCCTGGGCAACAATGGAAGGAATGTTGTTCTGCTGATACCCTGATCTTAGTGAAGTGAGAACTATGCTGGATTTCTGACTTACAGAACTATAAGATAATAAATCTGTATAGTTTCAGGCCACTAAGTCTGTGGTAATTTGTTATGGCAGCAACAGAAAACTAATACAGCATCCCATAGGGCATTTCGTTGAAACCTGGAGTTCTGGAAGTGCAGCCTGATAACCATCAAATCAGGCTTTCTATGCTCTACACTGCACACCCAGAAACATGCACATCTCAGTCAAGTACTGTTTTGATGAGTGCATCTGGTATGTCTTCAAATGTCCTCCTCAGCTATTTAAAAAGTGACTCAATGAAGTAACCCAGCTGTCCCACCCAAGAAGGCAAACCTTACATTCCCAGAGGTCCATTCAGTCACTATCAATTGTGACCCCAAAAATCTCATTTTCTATTCAGGTCACAACCTAAAAGCAGAGTCTGAAGACCAAAAAACACATGATATTTACCAAAGTTTAGCCTCATAAGTGGAGAGAGGAGAGCAGCCCAGTTCACAGGAGGATACTGGTGGTTTTCTCCAACAGTTGCTATGGGTTTCATCACAACTTTGAGAAGGGAAGGGGGCACAGATTCAGGGCCTGCAACAGAAAGGAAAAAAATAATAAAACACCTCAATAGCATCATGAAAGTGAAAGATGCCACTTGCCCTCCTTTCTACTCATTTCAAAGGATTTGGTATCACAGCTTCAGCTGTGTTCAGGCTTTCAATTCTGTGCCCTTAAAGTCAATCCTACTTGCTACAGACTTTGCTCCCTCTATTCTCCTTTCTCTTATTTGTTTTCAGTCTTTCCTTCTTGTCTGGATAGGAATGTTCCACATTGCTAATTAACTCTCTTCCATGCTCTCGCATATCTTTTCATTGAATTTCCTAAAAAGAGTAACTTACTCTATGTTACTGCCTTATCTCTCACTCATTCCTTAATCTACTTCCAGAAGAGGAGATAATTACTGCCACTCAGGTCTATCCCCTTCTCAGGATAAGGGTCACTTTGGTCCCTGTGGCTCTAAATGGTTACACTCTGTCCCATGCACTCCTTGCTGCTGCTTCTCCTCAGCTTGTGCCGTGGCTGACGGTAGGTGAACACACAAAATAGCTAATCCATACTTTAACCAGCTATCTAAGACACAGCACCATGACTTTAGTGATAAATTCTTAAAAAAAAAAATTTTTTTTTTCAGGTGGGAGGTAATTTGAAATTGAAAAAATCAGATGCTCTAGCAGTTTTGAGTGGAGCCATAAGGTAAAGCCAAGGTTGGAGTAGCCAGTGAGGATCATGAAGAAGTGAAGTTACAAGGAGGTCAGAAATGATGTATGAAAAACTAGGAGACCAAGAAGGAGAAGTAAAAGCAGCAGCAGGATCAATATAGGCAGCAGAAGGCAAATGAGCATTAGCAGAAAGAGAAGCAGAATTAACAAAAGGGGGAAAAAAAAAGCAGGGGTGGAGTCAGAAGACAAAGCAGCAGACACCAAAATAGGGGAAAGCCAAGATGAGGGCAGGGTGAGCAAGAGGAAAACTGCTACAGAAAGTAGTGTGGGAAAAGGAAAAGTACAAGAGAAAGGAGAAGCAGAGGCAGGAGAGCAGCAAAATCAGCAGACTCTGAAAAGTGGGAAAGCAGAAGTGGGCACAGAGTCAGCAAAAAGAGAAACAGGTGCTGAAAGGAGAAACATGGGAAAAGGAGAAGCAGAGGCAGAATAAGCAGAAGAATCAGCAGACCATGAAAAGTGGGAAAGCAGAAGTGGGCACAGAGTCATCAAAAAGAGAAACAGCTGCCGAAAGGAGAAGCATGGGAAAGGAGAAGCAAAGGCAGAAAATGCAGAAGAATCAGCAGACCATGAAAAGTGGGAAAGCAGAAGAGGGGACAGAGTCAGCAAAAAGAGAAACAGCTGCTGAAAGGAGAAGCATGGGGAAGGAGAAGTGCAGGAGAAAGGAGAAGCAGAAGCAGAACAAGCAGCAGAAGCAGAACAAGCATCAGAATCAGTATATCATGAAAAGTGGGAAAGCAGAAGTGGGGACACAGTCAGCAAAAAGAGAAACAGTTGCCAAAAGGAGAAGCATAGGAAAAGGAGAAGCACCAGAGAAAGGAGAAGCAGAGGCAGAACAAGCATAGAATCAGTAGACCATGAAAAGTAGGAAAGCAGAAGTGGGAATAGAGCCACAGAAAGAGAAACAGCTGCTGCAAGGAGAAGCATGGGAAAAGGAGAAGCACCAGAGAAAGGAGAAGCACCAGAGAAAGGAGAAGCACCAGAGAAAGGAGAAGCAGAGGCAGAACAAGCATAGAATCAGTAGACCATGAAAAGTGGGAAAGCAGAAGAGGGGACACAGTCAGCAAAAAGAGAAACAGTTGCCAAAAGGAGAAGCATGGGAAAAGGAGAAGCACCAGAGAAAGGAGAAGCACCAGAGAAAGGAGAAGCAGAGGCAGAACAAGCATAGAATCAGTAGACCATGAAAAGTAGGAAAGCAGAAGTGGGGACACAGTCAGCAATAAGAGAAGCAGTTGCCAAAAGGAGAAGCATGGGAAAAGGAGAAGCACCAGAGAAAGGAGAAGCAGAGGCAGAACAAGCATAGAATCAGTAGACCATGAAAAATGGGAAAAAAGAAGTGGGGATAGAGCCACAGAAAGAGAAACAGCTGCTGCAAGGAGAAGCCTGGGAAAAGGAGAAGCAGAGGCAGAATAAGTAGCAGAATCAGCAAACCATGAAAAGTGGGAAAGCAGAAGTGGAGACACAGTCAGCAAAAAGAGAAATAGTTGCCAAAAGGAGAAGCATGGGAAAAGGAGAAGCAGAGACAGAACAAGCAGCAGAATCAGCAGACCATGAAAAGTGGGAAAGCAGATGTAGTGAAAGAGCCACAAAAAGAGAGTGGCTGCTGAAAGGAGAAGCATGGCAAAAGGAGAAGCATAGGCAGAATAAGCAGTAGAATCAGCAGACCACAAAAAGTGGGAAAGCAGAAAAGGGGACAGAGTCAGCAAAAAAAGAAATAGCTGTCAAAAGGAGCAGCATGGGAGAAGGAGAAGCAGAGGCAAAAGAAGAAGCAGAGGCAGAACAAGCATCAGAATCAGCAGACCATGAAAAGTGGGAAAGCAGAAGAGGGGACAGAGTCAGCAGAAAGAGAAATAGCTGTCGAAAGGAGCAGCATGGGAGAAGGAGAAGCAGAGGCAAAAGAAGCAGCAGAGGCAGAACAAGCATCAGAATCAGCAGACCATGAAAAGTGGGAAAGCAGAAGAGGGGACAGAGTTAGCAGAAAGAGAAACAGCTGCTGAAAGGAGAAGCATGGGAAAAGGAGAAGTGCAGGAGAAAGGAGAAGCAGAGGCTGAACAAGCAGCAGAATCCGTAGATCATGAAAAGTGGGAAAGAAGAAGTGGGGATAGAGCCATAGAAAGAGAAACAGCTGCCGAAAGGAGAAGCATGGGAAAACGAGAAGTGCAGGAGAAAGGAGAAGCAGAGGCTGAACAAGCAGCAGAATCAGCAGACTATGATAAGAGGGGAAACAGAAGGGGAGACAGAGTCAACAAAAAGAAAACCAGCTGCAAAAAGGAAAAGCATGGGAAAAGGAGAAGCTAAGGTAGAAAAAGCAGCAGAATCAGCAGACCCTGAAAAAGGGAGAAATAGATGTGGGGCAGAGTCAGCAAGGGAAAGCCCGTTACAAAAGGAGCCTAGAAAAACGGGTGGTGTATGCAGAATCAGCAAGAAACGTAGAACAATTAGTAGAAGTTGAAAAACAGGGAGAAGCAGAACCAGAAACAGAATCAACAAAAGATCAAACAAGTGAAGAAATGAGAAGCATAGGGAAAAAGAGAAACATATAAAAACGGACAGAGTTTGAATAGACATTTTCCCAAAGATGGTACACAAATAGCCAAAAGAGATATGAAAAGATGCTCAACATTACTAATCAACAAAAAATGCAAACCGAAACCACAATAAGACATCAGCTTATAAATATTAGATTGGCTACTATTTGAAAAAGAAAAAAAGAGTGAAAAGAAAAAAATAACAAGTGTTGGCAAGAATGTGAGGAAACTAGAACCCTTATACGCTTTTGGTGGGATTATAAAACAGAAGAACCATGATGGAAAACAGTAAGATGACTTCTCAGAAAATTAAAAATAGACCTACTTTATAACCTGGCAATCCCACTTTCAAAATTGAAAGAGTTTCAAAGAGACATTTGTATGCTTATATTCGTACTATTGACAATAGCCAAGAGCAACCCAAATGTCCATTGATGGATAAGTGTATAAACAAAATGTGATATATACATAAAGTGGAATAGTATTCAACTTTAAAAAGAAAAGAAATGCTGTTATATGCTATAATGTGTCCTCAACTTTGAGGACACTATGCTAAGTGAGATAAACCAGTCGCAAATAAGACAAATGCTGTATCAGTTCAGTTGCTCAGTCATGTCCGACTCTTTGTGACCCCATGGACTGTAGCACGCCAGGCTTCCCTGTCCGTCACCAACTCCCAGAGCTTGCTTAAACTCATGTCCAAGGAGTCGGTGATGCCATCCAACTATCTTATTCTCTGTCATCCCTTTCTCCTCCTGCCTTCGATCTTTCCCAGTGTCAGGGTCTTTTCCAATGAGTCAGTTCTTCGCACTAGGTGGCCAAAGTATTGGAGCTTCAGCATCAGCCTCAGTCCTTGCAATGAATATTAAGGACTGATTTCCTTTAGGATTGACTGGTTTGATCTCCTTGCAGCCCAAGGGACTCTCAAGAGTCTTCTCCAAGTGAAAAACATGGAGTGAAAGTGAAAGTTGCATCCGACTCTTTGGAACCCCATGAACTGTATGGAATTCCTAGGCCAGAATACTGGAGTGGGTAGCCTTTCCCTTCTCCAGGGGATCTTCCCAATCCAGTGATCGAACCCAGGTCTCCCACATTACAGGCAGATTCTTTACCAACCGAGCTATCAGGGAAGCCCGTTCCTCTCCAACACCACAGTTCAAAAGCATCAATTCTTGGGCGCTCAGCTTTCTTTATGGTCCAACTCTCACATCCATACATGACTACTGGAAAACCATGGCTTTGACTAGATGGACCTTGGTTGGCAAAGTAATGTCTCTGCTTTTTAATATGGTGTCTAGGTTGATAATAGCTTTTCTTCCAAATGCTATGATTCCACTTAAATCCAGCAAGTAAAATAGTCAAATTAACAGATAGAATGGTGGTTACCAGGATCAGGGAAGGAAGAAAGGGTAGTTCTTGCTTAATGGGTACAAAGTTTCAGTTTTGCAAGATAAAAACATTCCAGAGATTAGTTTCACAATGATGTGAATATAGTGTAATCCTATATAAATGTATTCTTAAAAATGGTTATGATGGTAAATTTTATGTTTTTTATACTTTAAAAAAGTTAGAAAAAAGGGGGGACTTTTGGTTTTCAGTTCTACATGTAAGAGCTTGGCAATTACCACTCTATTTTAAACGTAAAAAGCTAAACAGACGGAAGAATCAACAACTCTCTTGGATCCTTAAGAAAGGGAAGAGCACAGGGCAAGATGTTGTCTCCAAAACCAGAGAGACAAACAGATGGATACAGGGAGTCATGGCTTATCTGAGCAGAAACTCAGAGTGGAGAATGCTGCTTGAACAGTGCTGGGGCAGGAAGATCTGAACTACCTTTTGTGAAATGCTGGAGGCTCTATGTAGACAAGTCCTATGCCAACAAATTTGATAACCTAGATGGAAGCTATCTACAGACTCAACACAATACCTATAAAATTTCAACAACTTTTTTTGCAGAAATGGAAAAGCTGATTGTCAAATTTATATGAGATTGCAAAGGGGGCCCAAATAGTCAAAACAATTTCAAAAAAGAAAAACTTAAAGGACTCACACACATACCAATTTCAAAACTTACCACAGAGCTATAGTAATTAAAACAGAGTGGTACTGGCAAATCTAAGGATAGACATGTATTAAAAATGGAATAGAATTGGGAGGCCAGAAATAAACCCAACATTTATGGTTAACTGATTTTTGACTAGGGTGCTAAGAGCACACAACAGAAGAAAGAAGGTGTCTCTTCAACAAGCACTGCTGGGATGACTGGATATTCACATGCAAATAATGAAGCTGGATCCCTACTAATACTAATACCATACAGAAAAACTAACTTAAAGTAGATCAGTGATAATACAAGAAACTATAGAACTCTTGGAAGAAAACATAAAGATAAGTCTATTGATCTGGTCATGGATTCTTAGGAATGACCAAAAACATGAGCAACAAAAGGAAAAAAATAAATTGGATTGGGGGTGATGAACACTGTTCTGTAATTTGATACTGGTGACAGTTGCATAATATTGTGAATGTACTAAATGCCACTGAATTGTAGACTTTAAAATGGTTACAAGGGTAAATTTTATGTTATATGTATTTCAGCACACACACACAAACACAAAAGAAGAGAAAGGGGTGAAGCAGTCTTTGGGATGAAAGGCAGGATCCATGATACGATGCAGCCCTGGCAAGGTAGACACAAAGAGCAAGATGAAGTCTTGATGCCTGATATCTTCCTGCCTCTGATACTCTGAGGGCTGAGAATAGTATCTATCCTTGTATTTCTGAGAAACCTATGAATCCTTGCAGTAAATATTGAGTCACTTGAAGCGAGTCACTGTTTTCTATAATAAAAAGCACTGTAACATAATTTCTATCACTGCCTACACTCTTTTACTCATAGATTCACAGACTACTTATGCATTGATGACTAGTAAACACATCCTTCTAAGCCAGGCCTTTCTCTGATGTTTAGGAACTTCAGCTATCTCAAGGATCAGCATGTTTTCTTAGTCGTCACCAACAAACCTCCTTATCTTTGCCTCTGCTGACTTGGGAAGGTAAGATTAGTAGTGTGCTTTCCAGTGCTGTTTGTCTCCCTGCCAACAAACACTTTTTTGCTTTTTGAAAATGTTAAAAGCTCAACACCCCTGCCACTCTTCTATGCTGTGTTACCAGTAACTGAAGCTTTATTTCTATTCCACCTTGTGATGTAATACTAGGAGTACAGGAGATATTATCAGGGAGTTAACTATTGCTATTACAAGGAGAAGAATTTCCAACCGAAAAAAAGTAAATATATTCATAAACACATTCACTTATTCAGCTAAGGATCTACTAGCTACCAGACAGTGGAAACTGTGTCCAACATGGCAGAAGAAGTCACCGTGGAGCTGACATTCCAGTGAGAGGACAAACAGACGAGGAAAAATCAGACGTGCTTAAAAAAAATGCTGTGATAGGAATTACCTGGTTGGGTATTCATATAACTGTATACTGAATATATACACGTGGTGACTGTCCACACACAAAGTTGGCTGCAAACTGGGGTCTTTGATTTCACAAAACAACAATAACAACAACAAAATTTAAGATGCTTTTTGGGGGACTTTTGGCTCACAATTCACAGAAATAGTCTGATGAATTGGCAGATAGTGTAGTGACAATCTGGGCATAGAATTATTCTTCTGTCCTATTGAGGACATAAATCCAGTTCTATATTGGAAATCTTTTAATTCATAAGCAGATATCTATTAAATTTTTTCTCAGATCAAGTGTTTTTATAATTATATAAAATTATATCCCAGTTCCTTCTACAGAATTCACTAGGAAATTTGAACTTTCCAGAGGATCTAGAGAATCAGGGAAGACATTAAACCTGTCCTCTAAACCAGGTCTCAATGTGAAATATGACTATTTTCTAGATCCTTTATTGTTTAGGGGCTTCCCTTGTTGCTCAGCTGGTAAGAAATCTGCCTGCAATGTGGGAGACCTGGGTTCAATCCCTGGGTTGGGAAGATCCCCTGGAGAAGGGAAAGGCTACCCACTCCAGTATTCTGGCCTAGAGAATTCCACGGACTGTATAGTCCATGGGGTCGCAAAGGGTTGGACACGACTGAGCGACTTTCACTTCACTTCACTTTTTGCTTAGACAACGAGTTCTCCCTTGACAGGACAACAAAACTTTCACCAGTACCTGCACATCACTGTCTACACACTTTGTATGTTGTTTCTACACTCTTTAGAACTGACCTAATATACAAGGTTCCCTGGTGGTGACAGGGTAATAGACAGGAAGGCCAGCAGTCTCCAAATGGAGGAAACAGGCTGCAAGCCTCAGACATTTCTTCTCTCTCTCTTAATTGGCAGGAGGAAACCAACAAGTGTTAGATTTTTTCCCCTTCTCTATACAAATTTAAAAGGAAGTATCTCTTAAAATTCTGTGTTGCCATGACGACACCTGGCTCCATCTGAACTTTTCTCAAACCTTGAGCTAACCAATGTGTTTTTCTTATGGAAATGTTTGTCTTAAGCTACGTTAATGAACTATGTCTTTACCCTAGACTCTGTCTTTCTTCAAGTCAGTTCCACCTAAGACTCAGAACCTATTTGACAAACCTGTATGTTTCACTCATACACTGTTCTCCTAATCTAATCATTTTATGGCCTGGGATGACTCACCTGGTGCCAATGTCATCTCAAAATGCATGTTGTGGGTGAGGGGCCTGGTGCCACTCTCAGTTTTGAGAAATCTCTTCTATAATTAACAGCTTGCTAGTAGGAGAAGGCAATGGCACCCCACTCCAGTACTCTTGCCTGGAAAATCCCATGGATGGAGGAGCCTGGTAGGCTGCAGTTCATGGGGTCGCTAAGAGTCAGACACGCCTGAGCGACTTCACTTTCACTTTTCACTTTCATGCATTGGAGAAGGAAATGGCAACCCACTCCAGTGTTCTTGCCTGGAGCATCCCAGGGATGGGGAAGCCTGGTGGGCTGCCGTCTATGGGGTCGCACAGAGTCGGACATGACTGAATCGACTTAGCAGCAGCAGCAATAGCTATAGAAGATCCAGCTAAAGACTAGCAGGGGGGCACTCTTTCTGCCCCCTTCTGATGTCTACGTCAGAAGCTTTCTCTATCTCTTTTATTCTTTGGTGGTAGTTTAGTCACTAAGTAGTGTCTGACTCTTGCGACCCCCTGGACTGTAGCCTGCCAGGCTCCTCTGTCCACAGGGATTCTCAGGTCTCCTGCATTGCAGGTAGATTCTTTACCGACTGAGCTCCAAGGAAAGATATCTATACTTTACACTTTAATAAAACTTTACTACACAAAAGCTCTGAGCGATCAAGCCTCGTCTCTGGCTCCGAATTGAATTCTTCTCTTCCGGAGGCCAACAATCCCGGTGTCTTTCGTGGTTCAGTAACAACCTTTCAGTGGCTCAGATGGTAAAGAATCTGCCTGCAATGTGGGAGACGTGGACTCAATCTCCGGGTCGGGAAGATCCCCTGGAGAAGGAAATGGCAACCCACTCCTGTATTCTTGCCTGGAGAATTCCATGGACAGAGGAGCCTGGTGGGTCACAGTCCATGGGGTGGCAGAGTCAGACACGACTGAGCAACTCAGTCAGACTGAGCGACTAACAAACAAAATATACAAGCAAGTGTCAGAAATGAGCAGAACGTGTCAGATGGAGCACAGAATATCCAGTAAGTGCTATCATATAATACATCTTCCACTTTTCAAAAAAGCAGAGAATTAGTATGGACTAACAGAGCTAGAATCACACAGAATTTTCCACTATATTTACAGGTTAATTCTGATACTAACTGGAATGAAAGAAATTATAGTAGATGTTAGGAATGGAGGAAATACGTGGTAGTTCTAAGCATGTGGGGGGAGGTATGGAGAGAGAGGTAGCCCTAAAGTGGGAGAACAGAGTCACATGGTTCTCTCCCCAGAGATCATCAGCATCAGACACAAGAACCCATACCTAGGATATGGGAATGATCAGTTCCCTTATTACAGAGCTCCGTCTTTCATACAAGTGCCTCAGATAAAAAGAAATACTGGAATGCGTTATAGACAATGGATTTGGAACTCAAAAGGCCTAACAGTACTTGTTAAAAGGATCCAGATGTTTTAAAATCTGGGTAAAGAGTTGCTTTAAATCCCTCACCCAGTTGACAGCTTCAAAGAACCCTGATATAAATGGCATATCCGAACATAATGCATTACAACAGGACCCATTATCACACATACTTTGGCTACACAGAGGATCCGATCTCAACGCTATAATGTACATGCATAACCCTTATAGGAAAAGTTTGGTAACAAGTAGGCTAACAGTGGCTGGTGTGTCTATGCTCCATCACCAGCATAATGTCCCTTATATAGTGTGGATATATCTTTACCTTCTCCATCTTTAGCACTGTTTAGAAGAAATATGTGTGTGTGCATGTGTGTGCGTGTGTGTGTATACATGATTAAAGCAGTAGAACAACAAATATTTGAAAACTGTTAACATGCCAAGTACTCTGTACTAAGCATTTAGGATTAAACACAGAAGCTCTTCCTGCCCTTGAGGAAATTACAGTCTAATGGGAAAGATGGACTTTAAACAAAGAATCACAAATAATTAAGCAGATAATTACACATATGTAAAGTACTATGAAAAACATAAAGGAATGGATCACATAGCAAATATATACTAATCTGGGAACATCTGGGAATCCTCCTTTGCCTTCCACTGAGGAAAGGATGTTTAAAACAAGATGGAAAGGATGAGTAGGATTTTTCTAGACAAAGTCCTTAGGAAACACAGGTAGACAATATAAAGACAGCAGGCATATTTTTGCAGATGCTAAGCCCCTTGCCAGGAACCACTATATAATCAAGATCAGTATAGTTCAGTTCAGTCGCGCAGTCATGTCTGACTCTTTGTGACCCCATGGACTGCAGCACGCCAGGCTTCCCTGTCCATCACCAACTCCTGGAGTTTGCTCAAGCTCATGTCCATCAAGTCAGGTGATGCCACCCAACCATCTCATCCTCTGTCTGCATTGCTAATCAAGACAGCTGTTGATAACAGTTGGTGATTCTGATGGTTCAGTCAGACATAAGAGTTGGTAGGATGTTCTGCCTTAGGACCAAGTACATCGTCTGGTGTTACCAGAAACAAAAACATCCCTGAGCCCATGAGCACCAGGAAGGCTGCCAAGCAGGGTAGCTGCCCAGGGGAAATCAGGGCCCAAGAGAGAGACAGGCAGGTTTAGCAGGACTCTGGCAAATATATTGAGAATAACGGGAGCTGGGTTTCTTACAACTCTAGAGGAGGTTACAAATAAGAAGAGGAAAACGCAGAAGGAAATCTGTGATACTGGTTTGGAGATATTGGTGTAAACTCATGGTTTTCAACACACATAGCTAGACACGAAAATACAGACATATGTGAGAGAGAAAGAGACGGGAGGGGAGGGAAGAAGAGAGAGAACAAAATTTCTAAGTGTCCACTGAAAGGGCCTAGGAACACTGATTAACTCAGTAGCAATGTAGTAATTTGTACTCAGATCTTGACTTCTAAATATCATTCTCCACTAAAAGACACTTGAGTCTTAGGCTACTACAAGTCTGAGGATAAAATAAGATGAACCTAGAACATCTTTGTGTGCCATAAACAAAAGGCACTCAAAGAATGATGAGGTTACCTCAGAAGGACACAAGAGTCAGAGGCTCTTATCTAATCTGGAACAATTTGAGGACAATTCAAAATAATGAATAACTGAATAATAATTAAATACAGTAGGAGTTTAGTGGTCCATATCAAAAGAAAGACAGACAGAAAGAAAGAGTAAGAAAGACAGGAAGGAAGCACAGAAAGAAAGACAGGCAGGCAGCTTTTCCTTACATGAGAAAGTCTACAAAAAAATGTAAACGGGATAATGGAATTTTCTTTTTCTTCCTTATGGCTTGTAGGGTTATGTACTTCCCTGTGTGTGTGTGTGCTCAGCCGGGGTTGACTCTTTGCAACCCCAGGGTCTGTAGCCCGCCAGCCTTCCCTGTCCATGGGATTATCCTGGCAAGAATACTGGAGTGGATTGCTATTTCCTCCTGTAGGGGATCTTCGCGACTCAGGGATTGAATCTGCATCTACTGTGTCTCCTGCATTGGCAGGCACATTCTTTACTGCTAAACCATCTGGGGAGCCCCAAAAAGGAAGTCTAACATTTAATTAAAAAAAGAAACCACATCTCAAATGGTAAATACATACAAAAATGTTCATTCCTTCTGACAATGAATGCAAATTAGCCTTAAGGCATCATTTTATACCTGCCTGGCTTGTATTATAGTCATTTGTTTACCTAAATGAAGGTCTGCTTTGTAATATGATAACTAGAAAGGGTTTATTCTTTATTTGTTTTCTAAGCACTGTTATATAAAATGACTCATAAACTCATAATCCTTACAAAAACTCTAGAAAGAAGATTCAATTATTTTTTCCACTTTACAGAAGCAATTGAGCCTTACAGACTTAAGCAGCTTGCCTGAAGTGACACAGCTGAGAAGCCATATAAGTGGGCTATGAACCCAGGCAGTCTGGCTCCCAAGCTTTTAACCTCTGTGACAAGCTGCTATGATATTTACACAGGGCCGAGGTACTGAAACCTGATACAATCCTTCTGAAGAGCAATGAGGCCATGCCATCCTTATAGTCATCACATCCTCAGAGCCTAATTATAAATTGATGAGAATTTATCCTAAGGAAAGGTACATTCACAAGGATATTCTCTATTATGGAAACATTTTAGATGACCAATAAGGAAATGGGTTAATTATGATTCATCAACTTGACAGAACATTCTACAGTCAGTCATTTAAAAATGATAATTATGGAGATATATGGAAAATAGGGAAATGTTTACAATGTTAGGTTAAAGAATACAAAGCATATGTATACTGGGAAATATGTAAACATTGTGTGTACATAAAAGGAACAAATTAAAATAAAGTGATAATAGCTGTTAGAAAGGGCTTCCCTGGTGGCTCAGATGGTAAAGAATCTGCCTGCTATGCAGGAGACCTGGGTTTGATCCCTGGGTCAAGAAGATATCTTAGAGAAGGGAATGGCAACTCACTTCAGTATTCTTGCCTGGAAAATTCTAAGGACAGAGGAGCCTGGCAGGCTACAGTCCATGGGGTCTCAAAGAGTCGGACACGACTGAGCAACTAACATATGCCAAAAGCCATGGGATAATTGTTTACTCTTTCAAATATTTTTATGATGTTTACAACAACAAAAAATAGAAATTAAATACTCTTCCAACATACTCTATTAACACTAGTCTAGAGAGCGATGTAAGAATGCTCTTCATACTTTCCCAACCCTCCTTATGCAGGAGATTAGTGGTGATCACGTCCATTTACATGGAAACTTGTTATATATATAAAAGACAATAAAATAATATACATTTTATAATTCAATATAAACACATACACAGCTAGAGGACACACACTGGAATATCTATTGAGGCTATCTCTAGGTGGTGAGATTACAGGGAATTCTTTCTTTTTCTTCATACTGTTTTTGAACTTCATGTTATATACATGTTGCTTTGCTCAGTTGTGTCCGACTCTTCACGATCCTATGGACTGTAGCCTGCCAGGTTCCTTGGTCCATGGAATCTTCCAGGTGAGAATCCTAGATGGGTTGCCATTTCCTCCTCCAGGGGATCTTCCCAACTCAGGGATCGAACTCACGTCTCCTGAGTTGGCAGGCAGATTCTTTACCACTGAGCCACCTGGGAAGCCTGTTATACACATGTGTTCATTTCTAATAACTTCATAAAAAGAACTGTATTGGTAAGCTATTACTAAGCTAACCTATTTAAAAATAATATACTTTGGTAACCAACTTATAATTTCAACAGAAAAACAGGATAGCTTTCTCATATCATTTATTCTATACTTGGAGTTCACTAATTCTGTTCTTTTGGTTAGACTCATCAACAATTATATCTCATGCTAGTAATCCAAAAATGATCAATCAACAATCTACCTACTTATAGTTTATGTACAAGTCCAACTCTTATACACTCAAATCACTGACCAATGAATCCATATCAAGAAGGAAATGCCATTCATAATGACTTAATTTTATACTTCTTACTGTAAACTTTAAAGCCTAGTAGAAAAATCTTGGAAAGTCATATTCCCCAGCAAGAGAATTGGTAAGAAAATAACCCTAAATTGTTAGTGAAAGTGAAGTTGCTCAGTCGTGTCCGACTCTTTGTGACTCCATGAACTATACAGTTTGTGGAATTCTCTAGACCAGAATACTGGAATGGGTAGCCTTTCCCTTCTCCAGGGGATCTTCCCAACCCAGGGATTGAACCCAGGTCTCCCTCATTGCAGGCGGATTCTTTACCAGCTGAGTCATGAGCATGGAGTCTTAGCCACTGGACCACCATGGAAGTCCCCTTTAATTGTTGCTGCTGCTGCTGCTAAGTCGCTTCAGTCGTGTCCGAATTGTTAGGTAGAAATATATAACATTATCACCAAAAATAAATGATGAGTTTCAGTAAGTACTTTTAAGACAGTTTAACTGTTTTATTTTAAAATTAGGAAAAACCTTGAAATTTGAATATACTCTGAGGTTGAGAAAAAACAAATATCAGAAATCAGGAGAAAGAATAAAGGAATAGAAAAGAAGGAAAAATAAGAGCCCAAACTTAGAGGGCCTTAAGAAGAAAAATATAATTCCAGAATAGGAGGGATTAGATTATAAGCAAATTTTAAATCCAGCACAGTCAATAAATATCCAAAGGAAAAGATTATGATGATTACAAAGGTTAAGGAATATTACATCTGCCAGGAGGTGGGACTCTTAGGGAAGAAAAGAAAATGTTATAGAATATAGCAAAAAACCAGTTACATTTAAAACTATTAACTGAAGTCTTTCAAAAATGGAAGGAATTTTATCTATTTGGCATGGTTTTAAAAATGTAGGCCTGTGTGAAGGAATGGATACTATGAACATCTGGTATGTTCTATTGTATGAGTATTAAAGTGGGCATCTAAAATGAGAAAAGTCCTGAACATGAGAACGCAGACTAATATATTCACTGTCTCAGATGTGACTGGCTAAAATTGAGATCATTTCATCCAATCTCATCCCTGCATATGTGTGGATCAAGGATAACGTGTACCATTGTTCTTCCTCTCGTAAGTTATTAAATGGCACACAGAGGCAATGGAGCCATGCTATCCTGAAAGTTTTCTCCCTTTTGCCTATGCCAAGCATGATTTTTATTCTCTCAAGCCATTTCTTCCTCAAAAGAGTTCACCAAAGTTGTCATCCTTCCTATCAGCAGCCCCACTGGGCTCTGATGAGTGACATCCAGACATTTAAACTCAAAAGCTGCTTCAGAAGGGAGTTATTAAAATTCAAATGAGCTGGGCATATTGAAGAAGAAAACACTCGTTTGCATGCACACCTCCGCATTTGGCCATCCCATTTAGACCCATAGAGCAGGGTCTGGTTTTGTCTTTGTAAATGGGCTTCCGAGGCGGAGGTCAGCCTCCCACGGCCCCCACTCCTCTGGGGTCATCATTAGTAATGTGTAAGGCTGAATAGATTTTCCTTGGAATCTAGTCAGGAAACCTGACAAAAAGGCAGCCCTCTCCCACAACCTGAAAATGCCAAAAATCTGATTGGTAATAAGGCATTTTTAAAATACTTCATTTACTTGTCTTCAAATAGCTTTAATAGCAAGATTTTACATAACATTTCTGATGTCAATTTCACCTGATGTTTTTCAGTTTTGGAACAGAATATATCCTATTGTATCATGACAGACCAATCATAAAAATGTTACATTTTATCAAGAATTTTCCACAAGATTCAGAGAAAATTCACTTCTGCTAAGAAATATGAATCTAGGGAGCAAAATGATATTTTAGTCACTAGAAAAGGAGTCTGTGTTTCATTTGGTTTAAAAATCTAATAAGAACTAATAAGAAATATCTCATGGAAAAATCTCACATTAGCATCATTTTAAAAGTTTATAAAATATCAGTGAGCAAACTAACAAAAACAAACCAACAAAAAACTAGAGCAAAAATATATGTTCCTGGAATTACTCTAGCCATGGAAATTTTAGATGTTCCTAGAATTACTCTAGCCATGGAAATTTTAGATGTTCCTTTAGTACGAATTCAATTTCCTGTTAATGGAGACATCTCTGCTACAACATCTACTTTAAAAAGACTTACTTTATGGCAATATATAAACAACTCCATATTATGTGTAATAAATGACATGGTCATACCTACACATACCTTGTGTGACAATGACATAACATTATACCAACTTTTACTGAAGATATGAAAAGCAAGTTATGCTAACTCACAACTCTAGGATAACAGCACAATTTCTGGAACTCCAGAAACTAAGGGAATTTATGTCCAAGCTATGAAAGTAGTTTATAACTTGGAAGCTCCAGGGACTACTGTACCTAGTAGAAACTTAGACAACAGACATGACCTCTAATGTCCCTTCCAATGGTAAGATTTTATTCCTCCATGACCTCCATTAATCAAATTTTCTTCCTCCAGATGTCTTCATTTTAATTTGTTCAAAGACTTTTCCCCTAAAATTTGGATGGATTTGTTGTAATACAGGCATTGGTTTTGCCCAGACGGACAAAATCAGCCCAACGAAGAATGAAACTAGTAAAACATCAATGAAAGAACATTACATAAAACTGGTTCCTGAGCCACAACACACTCAGTTTGGATCCATTTTTTCCTCAAAGCATAAATTTATAGGTGTGTATCATTAATGCGCATTTACTTAAAAATTAATGTGGGATTATTTTGGCTCCAGTTAAAAACAAAAGCACTAAATCTCTGTCGGTTGTTGGTGGCAGCAACAAAGAATCACAAAGGCATTACTGCAAAGAAAAAGAACACAAGCTAAAATTAAGAACCAGAGCCAGTGATTCCAACAACATAGAGTGATCACACAAAGTTCAAGAAGACCTACCTCCAAGTCAGGTCCTGTAATACAAACGTGTGTTTTCTCTTTTTAGGTCACACTCGTTTGAAACTGACAATAAAAGTAATGTGCACTTATACTTTTGAAATGGCCAAAAGGAAGATTAGATATTAAATTGGTAATTTCAGGAGGATACACAGTATGTATGTTTGTGTATCACTTATGTCGTAGTTGGTCTCCTAGTCAGCTCTACTGCAAAGATGATCTGGCAGGGGAAATTATTCACCCTTTCAGATTTGTACTGTTTAATCTACAGAAGCATGCTTAGGGCATACAAACTTAACAGGTAGAAAGAAAGAGTCAAGAAATGTGCTCACTTGCCTTTTTTTCCTCCTGTAACGAAGAAGCCAATGGCTGCTCTAATAAAACTGTTTTCAGGCAAATAGCTGTAGTCAGTAGGCACTGTGGAGACAGAAAATGATCAAATTAACCAGTGAACTTGGCAGGACTAATGAAGGAAGGATAATGATCTCATGCTGCCATATCAACCTAGAGACAAAGCGGAGATGTTTATGCCATTAATCTCAGAACAATACTCTGTGGTTGCAACTAATTCTATTAGATTAAGTGGCTGAGACTATGCAAGCAAATCTAAAACGGTGGTAAATCTGGGAGTGGTTGGAAAAAAAACCATAGAAGGCGAAAATTGTACTGAAGTGGTTTAAAAAAAACACCCTTTTCCACTTTGGCACATCAATGAACTCCAATCCAGTGACCTCTGTGTCAGCAAGGAGTCCTAAGCTGGACTTCTAAGCTGAGACCACCATTCTATGGGCTATCAAGGGCATCCTGAGGCAGATACATGAACCATGGAAATACGTCAATCAATATTAATACTAGTCACTCTCTTATTTCATGAGACAGGGACCTCTATGTGACCAACACATACAAAAAACCAGATGTGCCTGCTGACCTGAAATAGCGAAGCAGTAACGTTTATGCTAGTTGAGTCCTGGGAGTTTCTTAGATTCTTTTCCTCCTGGTTCCCCATATTGTTTAATGAGATGGTTTTTACTGGGATAGATGGCTCCAATGGAAAATTCCATCAGAAACGAGCAGTTGTACTTTTCCAGATACACAGTCATTTTCCTCCATATAACCTGAGTATAAGATGATTTACTACAACTGACCTTGAATATATGTAGCCCATAACATAACAATGACAAGCCTATGTTAAAAAGCAAAAGCCTGACATAAACATGCTATTTTTACCAGGACATTGAGAGACCACTGTCCTTCAGGACTAGCATTACCAAGGGTTTCCAATATGACAATATTTTTTTTTTCTTTTTCCAGTTTTAATAAGACAGCTTCTCTGGTATCTCAGTTGGTAAAGAATCCACGTACAATGCAAGAGACCCTGGTTCGATTCCTGGGTCGGGAAGATCCCCTGGAGAAGGGATAGGCTACCCTCTCCAGTATTCTTGGGCTTCCCTGGGAAAGAATCTGCCTGCAATGCGGGAGACCTGTGTTTGATCCCTGGGTTGGGAAGATCCCCTGGAGAAGGAAACAGCAGTATTCTTGCCTACTCCAGAACTCTTGCCTGGAGAATTCCATGGACAGAGGAGCCTGGCAGTCTACAGTACATGTGGTTGCAAAGAGTTGGACACAACTGAGCAACCTTCACTTCACTTCACAGTATGACAGCTTTTAAATGTATAAAGTTCATTATGTGGGGAATGCTGTGGAACCATGCCCTATTTCTATAGCTAAGGAGTGACTGAAAGGCAGGGAGACAGTAATTATGGTGGCCCATGTTCCTGGTAATGCTGTTGGTAGACTACCTGTCAGCGGATGTGTGAAACTAGGTTTTAATGAGGAAACTTTGGTACCTAAACCTCCCTGGCCTGAGTCCAAGGGAGCCAGTGGTCAAAACTCTATAAAGAGCAAGGAGCAGATATAGGTCCCAGTGCATTACACTGATGTCTTCCCCAGAAAACCTCCAAGTACATACATAAATTAACCACGTGGGAACTGCGAATATTTTTATTGCTTTTATTTAAAAGCAATAGAAATAGAAAAAATCTTGTTGCAGTAAGCCCTAGGGTTTTAATTCCAAGGCCAAGGAGATGCATATCTTTAAAAGTACTTACCTCAGTCTTTTCTCAATGCCAGGGCCAGAAGAACTCCAGCCATATGAAGAGTCTTTTAATGAAATATGAATGTTATACAACTACGATTACACCTAGTCAAGTAAAAAGAACTCTGTTCCAAGCTTCAAGGATCTGATTCCTAGTTTCTGGATTTCTCACTAAGCTTGCACCTATGTCATGTAATCTTTCTGAGTCTTAGGTTCTTTGTAAAATACGGTGTTAGACTCAACATCTAAACTTATCTCTAAGGAAGGAAGAGAGGGAGAGTGAAAAGAGCACAGGCTTTGGCGGCTGACAGATCTGATTTCAAACTGTGTATTTCCCACTTAACTGCTGTGTAACTCTGGGCAAATCAGGAGACTTCTCCATGGTCCATCTTCCTCTGACGTAAAAGAGGGACAATAACACGCAGCTCTGAGGGCGGCTATGAAAATTAACGCTCTTAACAAAGTAGACAGCCCCACGTCAGCACCCCTCCTTCCAGCTCCCATGTTCTATGACTCCAATCTTACCCGAGGTTCTACTTTGATTTGAGGACAGAGTAGACAGATGAAGATGTCCTAGAAGCCAGATGGCATTTGACTGAAGACCAATCACCCCAGACACACTGATGACCTATGAATGAAATGTTAACAGTTCAACGATGGGCAAGATACAAATTCCACTCAATAAAAGGCCACACACAGAAGGTCACTAATCTTTTATGAGGTGGTAGCTTGGCTGGTAATGAGAAGTTCTATGACAAGATGTACTATCCTCTGTGTAGTACACTAAATGTGGGACATAGAGGTGATCAACAAGTGTTGCTGAATGAAAGAATGAATGAATCTATCAGTCATGACAGAAGGGATCAGTGATTGTCTCAGATTTCACTGAGTCAGACTGGTCTAAAGGAGTTTTCAAAAAATGGGAAAAGAAAATCCCCAAAGTAAAAAGGGCTGGATAGTTGCTTAGGACTAAAATACGTTTAAAAGTAGAAGGAGATGTTATTTGGTTCTCTTCTTTAAACAGTGCTCTATTACTATTTTACCATTCACAATATGTTCTTTTAAATAATATTTTTCATTTATAGATTTTTTACCCAAGTTATAGCAATTTAAGTTTCAGGAAAATTTTTTGAGAATATTTACATTCATACATGCAAAAGACAATTTCTTCTGTTCCAGGATTTGTTTGCTTTCAAAGGCATGAATTACTACAACTTCTTCATGTGGTGAGTATTATAACCAGCTATGTTTAAAAAGAAAAAAACAAACAAGTCCACCAGGTGAAAGCCTAGGACACAGAGTTCTACATGTGGTAAGAATGCAACTATGCAGAGAAAATAAAAACGCTTATAAAGAAACATGACCACATGTGAGTAGCAGCTGCTTCAGGTTGAGAGGAGCCTCAGTGATTATTTTTTTAAGCTTCTTCCATTCAATGAACGTCATGACGTTTTAAATAAAAATCTGAAAATATAAAATCATTTCTAAGCAGATGGACATTTTTATTCTTTAGCCAAGAATAACTCTGACAATAATTCACCCAAATACTTTTAGTGACATCTGAACTAGCGCATCTTGACCATTCAGCTTAGCTATCCGCCCTGCCCTTTGGCTGTCTTCTATTTTTCCTTGTCCAGAGGGCCTGACATTCTTTAGAGGGTCAGGTTTAAATTTTTAAGAGAAACCAAAGCAACTTAAGTTAACTCAATAATTCACGCTTTCTTTTTTTTCCAGAGGTGGTGCATGTTGGTCAGCAAATACAGGGCCCTAAGCGGTTCTCCATTGCCCCTGGAACTCACCATGAATAACCAGAGATTTCCCCATTTTCTATGTAAGACAGTTTGTATCATGAGAGAGAAAAAGACAGCAAAGGGGAATATCTGTTTTCCCACTTAAGGATTTGAAATTCTTCTTCTCACCTGAGTTAAAGTTCTAATGACTTCATTAAGTCTGCCTTGAGACTGAGAGGACTGGATGGCTTCTGACTTCAGCTGAAAGAAAAAGGAGAAATAACCATTCAAAAAAGTAGATAATGATACTCCCACTGTATCAGTTGTCAACATCTAAGCTATGGAATAACTCATCATATGTCCTTATATTTCAAAAACAAAAACCATGAGCTCCTTGAGGGCAAGATCCATGTTTTATTAAATTACTGATATCCCAGGGCCAGTTCAGTGTGGCAAGTAGCAGTCACTTAATAAACCTTTACTGTATGAACAAAGGAATGCCTTAGAATTACTTGTAAATTTATACATCCATATGGGCTTCCCTGGTGGTTCAGAACGTAAAGAATCTGCCTGCAATGCAGGACACTCGAGTTCACTGCCTGGGTCGGGAAGATCCCCTGGAGAAGGGAATGGCAACCCACTCCAGTACTCTTGCCTGGAGAATTCCATGGACAGAGGAGCCTGGAGGGCTATAGTTCATGGGGTCGCAAAGAGTCAGACATTACTGAGAGACTAACACGTTCACTTTCTTTCAAATCTACAGTAGAAAAGCTTTTAAAGTTTTTAGAAACTTTTGAAGCTTATAGAAAGCATAATTACACAGATACATATTTAAACATTACAGATACAAAGTGGAGCTTCCTATTTCGAATTTTTGAAATTTCTTAGGATCCAATTGCTTTCCTCAGGCAGAGAACTTTATGGAAAGTATATAGGTTGACTAGGTTTAATTCCTACAATCCAAATAAAACAAGGAACAAATCTGTACAAAAAGAATTCTTGGCCAAGAGATATATAAAGACACAGAGAGCCCAGTGTAACCACTACCATGAGCATATATCGGTCTTCCTTAGCATGATGAGATACTGGGTATTCTCTCCTTGCTGTGACTATGCACACATTTAGGTGTCACCCCCATTTTTTTTTTACCTGCATTACATCCCCTTCGGAGCCTACCAAGGCCACCATGCCGTGAAGAGCTGCCAAGCAAAGCATTGTGGGAGCGCCCTGAAAACAAAGCATCAGAAAATGTCAAGAGGGGAACAATCCTTGGGTTTGAATTTGATAAGAATTATACCACAGAGAAACAAATGGTCAAAATGGTACAAAATTTGTAGGATCAACACAACCTGTATCACTGAACTGAGGAAGGCAACAGACTTGAATAAAGTAAACAAGTTAAAGTTGCTAGATCCCAGGTGGCTTCTTGTTATTTTTTAGTTTTCAAAACCACAGTGCTGTTATAAAATTAAAACACTAACAAAATAGCCAGTTAAAAAAAAAAAAAGAAAAACAACTACAATGGTTAATAGGATGTATCATTTATAAGGCATTAAAAGTACATTGTCTCATTTGATACTGCCTTTTTTTTTTTAATGGTTAAGCTTTTATGGCAGCACCTATAAATGGTCCAATAAAGTGGCTCTTTTTCCTTTATAAAAATATAAAATAACATGCAGGAGGTGCCTTCTACCTCTGTTAGGACAGTTTTGATCCAGGCCGGAAGCAATCTGTTGCCCAAGTCTTCAGCTTTTCCATGTCCACACACAGACAAGCCGTGAATTATGTTTCCTAATGCCAGGGCAAAACCTGAAGTCTGTTAGAAATAAATTTTAAAGAGAGGTGAGAGAAAAGAAGACTGGCACAGATCAAGAATGTTCATATACAGCAAAACAAGCACTTTGAGGGGCTCCTTTCCTACAGACACGTTCTGTTGCCATCTGTACATCAGAGATTTAAAAAACCTAGACCAGTTTGCAATAGAAATTGCAGCCTAATTGTAAGGAATTCAGTTTCAGTGAGTGGTATATTTCAGGAAAAGAACACTGCACTAGTGATTGACTTGGGTCAAACAATCCCAATTCTAAGAAGAGGGTTAGAGTGAAAATATCAAGGTGACTCACAAGCCCAGTCAACCTCCAAACAAGAGGAGAAAAAGCCCTGCAATGAGCACAGCATATGAAAGTTCTACATTTTGGTGTTTGCAAGATCTATTCTTTTTTCCTGCTATTTACATTAACTTTATTTTTGTATTGAAGTATAGTTGATTTACAAGGCAAAATCTATTCTGAATGTAAGCCAATAGGCCTATAACCATAAAATAATAACAGTAAAATACAACATAGGCTTAACATCTGGGCTGAATCCTGTAATAACCCACAATGGCCAATATTAAGACTTTG
Organism: Bos indicus; assembly: GCF_029378745.1. NCBI lineage: Eukaryota > Metazoa > Chordata > Mammalia > Artiodactyla > Bovidae > Bos > Bos indicus. The sequence continues at coordinate 23,416,045 of NC_091767.1, forward strand.
GAGAAATCTAAAAAATAAACAACCAAGCAAACAAAGTACAAACACGGAAATTCTAGAGCATGCATAATCAGAAGGAGCATTTTTCCCCCTCCAACTTTAAAAAATTATGGCAAAATGCACGTAACATAAAATTTGAATGATGCTGAAGCTGAAACTCCAGTACTTTGGCCACCTCATGCGAAGAGTTGACTCATTGGAAAGGACTCTGATGCTGGGAGGGATTAGGGGCAGGAGGAGAAGGGGACGACAGAGGATGAGATGGCTGGATGGCATCACTGACTCGATGGACGTGAGTCTGAGTGAACTCCGGGAGTTGGTGATGGACAGGGAGGCCTGGCATGCTGCGATTCATGGGGTCACAAAGAGTCAGACACGACTGAGCCACTGAACTGAACTGAACTGAACCATTTTAAGTGAACAGTTAATGGTATGAAGTACATTCACAAAGCTGTGTGACCATCACTCCCAATCATCTTTAGAACCTTTTTCATTTTGCAACATTGAAGTTCTATACCGATTAAACTTTAATTCCCTATCGCTCCTGCCTCAGCCTCTGGCAACCATCATTCTGCTTTTCATCTCTACACTTCTGATTGCTCTGAGTACTTCATATCAGCAGAAACATGCAATACTTGTCTTTTTGCTATGGGCCTGTTTCACTCAACATAATGCCCTCCAGGTTATCCACGTCATGGCCTATGTCAAAATTTTCTTCTTTTTGAAGGCTGACTAATATTTCAGAGGGAACATTTTAAGAGGTATTTCATTTACATTGCAGTAATCTAAATTTTCCTATATATTTAGTCATGAGCAGAGATTCTCTGCTTCGAATTTGTGGAGGTTTTACTTGATTATTCTATGTATTTTTATCTTTATGAATTTTTGTCTCTAGCCTTACATAACTCTTCTATTCCCTAGCCATGTGCTTTAAGATTTTATACAGAGCAATAATTGGAGAGAGCAAAAAGACGTTCATACTCATACCAAAAAAGAAAAAAGTGTCTATAGGGGATAAAGAGAGAAAAAGATGTCTGTAGATACTGGCTAAAGCTGTGGATAAGAATTAGACGTTTCTCATTTCTGGGCACAAAAAAATACTTCATTAAAAAGTCAAAATCAGAGTAAATAAGAACTAGGACTTCAAAGCAGCCTGAAACCCACATAGAAATAACCAGAAATTCCACCTGCTGGCTGTTGTCCACTAACAGTCGAAGCTTGTTCATGATATCTTCAGCCTCCACTGCCTCAATGATGCCGGCACTGAATGCAGATGTACATACACAGCTGATGGTATAGGCAAGGACCTGAGGAGAAAAGACAGCAGAAACACGGGGCTTCATGCGGGGAAATGAAAGAACACGGTTTAGTCAACACGAATACTTTCTCACACTTACTCCTAGGACAAGGATGGATTCGAGTATGCCCACTACAGACTGGGCACTGTGCTGCCACCTAACTTATTTGTTGCTGTTGTTATATTATTGTTGCTGCTGTTGTTTAGTCACTCAGTTGTGTCTGACTCTGCAATCCCATGGACTGTAGCCCACCAGGCTTCTCTGTCCGTGAAAGTTCCCAGGCAAGAACACTGGAGTGGGTTGCTAGTACATCCTCCAGGGGATCTTTCCAACACAGAAATCGAACCTGCGTCTCCTGCACTGGCAAGTGGGTTCTTTCCTGCTGAGCCACGGGGAAACCCCAACTTTTATATTTCATAACAATATTATGAGATAGGGGTTATTACTTTCTGGATAAAAGTTTTGAGGCTCAACTACACATAGCTAGCAAGTGACAGAAGTGAGATTGAAACCTGGGTCTTTAGACTAAATCAAAAAGTTCCTTCAACAGTAGAAGTAGAGTTTCATCACCAGTGGACACTGCTAACGGCAATGGACTCTGATCCAAGGTCAAACAAGAGAGGAAATTCAAAGAAGTAAAACGCTGCTACATTAAGATTCCCTAGTAGAAGCAGTGGAGCATGGTAAACGAGGAAGGTAGGTTTCAGAGTCAGATAATTGTGTAAAATAGGGATAATACTATTTACTTCAGAGCACTGGTGTGATTTAATATGCAAATGAATAAATAAGCGAACATATTATAATCTTTTAAAAAATGCTGGGAGTAGAAACAGAATATTTAAGTGTATATCTAAAATTGACCACTGACTGGCTAAGTAACTTTAAGCAAGTCACTCCATCAGTTTGAGCTTCCTTTTTCCCAAATCAAGGTGACGCATCCCTCTCTGCCTTGGCATTTTCATGATGAATCCCTCCCTCACAAAGATGCTGTTAAGACAAAGTAGAAATGTTCAACTCCTCATACTGGTTGATACAGCATGAAAAAAAGAAAGGCAGTTTCTAAGGTAGAAATTGGATAACAAAAATCAGAGGAGAGGAAAAACCAAAACTGCTTGCTTGAGGCCTTCTAAATCAAAACATCAGGACAGACAGATGCTTCAATTTATGAAAACCTTGTTTTCCTTTATTAATCACATTGCTCCTTGCTTATGACATTTTCTCCTTCAGCTTAAAAAAACACATAGTTTCCAATCATGCTCTGCACCACTTTAAACATGGAAATGCGGTGCATGTCTTAGAACAAAACTTCAAGCCCCTGTGCACCAAAGAAATCCACCGATTCAACAAGGCCTATTGCTGAAAGCAGAGGAGCCGAGCCGGGAAACACAGCAGCCATTATGCACTCATCAATAGATTGTGGGCAGGCTGGGAGAAATAGGATCTGCTCTAATGAGAGGGAGAATCTGGCCAGGCCAAGAGGTCGGCCCAGGCACCTCCCAGAGAGAAGAGCCTGGCGACGAGGCTTCACCTGGGCTCACAGACACACAGGCCTCAGACGACCTGGTGGACACGGTCCACACACAGACGGGGGCCCAGGATCCCGATTCTGCATATTTTTGGCGCCATCACAGAAAAATCTTTTCATTAAGTGTGGCAAAGGGAATTTCCTCAATAATTTTTCACGCTGGCTGACATGAAAAAAAAAGAAAAAGAAATCAAATGCCTTTTGGATCTGTAACTTCTTAAGCTTATCCCTGGCCATTTCTTAAAGTTATATTTGGCTTGATCCTAATTCTAAAAATCTACATTTAACCTTCCTCCAGAAATCGCAGCTTTCTTAGAAACTGCCTTCTCGTGATGCTGAGCTAGGGTTCTGTATTCACTCAGGGCTCTTATCTTATATGCCACATGTAAGTCTAAGTTGATTTAAACAGCTGCACTATTTGAAATCCTTATGATCTAATATATAGGTTGTTTGCCATTCAGATTTTCTCCTTAGCCCCGTTGAAATTGAGGAAGGATTTAGTTTCAGAGTCACCAAAACAGGGGAAGCAGAAAATAAGCAGCGAGAGGAAGACAAAAGCCCGCAGAGGAAAGGGAAGTGGAACCTTGGTCCCCTACCTCCTGGAAGGTTCTGCTCTGGCTCCTGCTGTCATCCAGGTATGCGGAGAGCTTCCGAAGCGAGGCTGCCACATGAACTCGGGACTCTGTCTGACCGCTGTGACTCATGAGGGATAGGACGAGTCCAACTCCCAGTATACAGCCCGTGCTTGGGTGCCAAAAAAGATGAGGAGTGAAAACTACAAGAAATCCATGCCCTCGCTCTTCACTTATCACGGGAGTCACCAGTGCTCTACAACCCAAGGTGAGCTGGCTGGATTTTAACTGCAGATTGGTATACATGCACACCCTATAAGCCCCCCACAAGGATTGTTGTTGTTTAGTCACTCAGTCGTGTCCCCAACTCTTTGCGACCCCATGGACTATAGCCCACCAGGCTCCTCTGTGGATGGGGATTCTCCAGATAAGAATACTGGAGCAGGTTGCTATTTCCTTCCCCAGGATACCCACCATCCAAACAGGTGTCTATGGCTCATGCCAGTGCTGTGTACCCAATGGAGAAAATAGATAAATACATCAAATAAATACACGAAATAGTTTGACAGGTTCCTCCCTGGGGGTGCAGTGGGTAGGAATCTGCCTGGCAGAGTATGGGACACGGGTTGAGTCCTGGTTCAGGAGGATTCCACATGCCTTGGAACAACTGAGCCCACATACTACAACTACCGGAGCCCATGAATCCTAGAGCTGTGCTCTGCAACAAGAGAAGCCCCCTCCGTGAGAAGCCTGTGTATCCCAACTAGAGAGTAGCCCCCAAAATAAAGAAACCATTTTTAAAAAGAGATAGTTTGTACAGTAATTATCCTTCAGCTGAAACAAAATAATTTTTAAAAAACGAAACAGTTTGACAAACTCTATATGAGAAGGAGGTACAAAAATGAGTCAAACCAGTTCTATCTCTGCATTTAGAGAAACGCTGTGGTCCCCTCCCCACTTATGATGAGAGTGCTCTGATTAACTGCATAAGGAGAGAAAAGCCTAAATTTCAGGGTATGATCTGAGGACATCTGACTAATAACAGGGTGGGGAACAAATGCAAGGCATGGTTACGAGGTACTGCTAAGAGCTTCATGTTTCCTAGTCAACTTCAACAAGTGGAATTTCTGTCTCAAAGAAACTGTGTATTTGTCTGCGCACAATGACATTAATCCTCTTCTCCCCTCTGATCCCTCCAAGTACCACCGGGTCAGGAGAGAAAATGGACAAATGACAGGCTTGTCAAAAGTTACCCCATGTGACAATTCAATTGGAATCCTGAGCTTTGTGCCCCCATTCCCCTGAAAGAATACACATCCATTTAAAGAAAAGAATTGTTCTCCCAGAAAACCTCTAGTCAGTATGATAAGATAATGCAGCTTGAGGGTAATTTTTTACTCTTTTGAAAAAGTTCTTCTATCATCACTGTTGTTTTTCAAGTTGAGGAAATGCTGAGTTTTTCAGAAATCATCCTTACTCTGGTTTGGCTTGCCTTGCTTCCTGCTACCTGCTGCTTAAGAAGACATTCCAGGGCGTCTCTCCAGGAACATATTTCAGTGCCCGTATGTTATATGTTATGTCATTTTACTCTTACATAGCATCTTTGGCTGGCATCAAGACCCTCACACGTTTCTCAAACATGATAGTTACTTCCCCTGACACCTCTGTGACAACGGAGCTCCCACCTCTGATAAGAGATGCCCAGAAGGATGGAGGGGCTACAGGATTTGCTCAAGGTCAGGCAGAGAGTTTCCAGAAGAGCACAGACAGAAGACGAGATTTCTTAGTCTTCCCAGTCTGAACCCAGCCCCTCTAGGCACCCTGCGTGATGCCAGGATGGAATGCCTATGCGAAGGCAACATGTCTCAGGTGTGTTTTCCCAGGTTCTATTGCACAAAAATCTGGCATTAGAAAATCTTGTATCAAGCAGTTACTTCAGCAACACTCCAAGTCAGGCAAGACTGCTGTTTTGGCTTACATGAACTTAACAACAAGCTCAACTAGCATAATGCATATTTTAACCAGTGAAATCAACATCTAACATCTGAACATTATGTGCTTTAGAGACAAATCACATTTCTGAAAGAGGAAAGGCTGCTGTTGATTAGAATGGATTTAAAGTCTTTGTTTTCATTTATACTCTACAGTAAAGTTTTTTGGCCATCTTTCTATATTGATGAATATAAAAACCGGAAATTAAACCAAAGATATAGTTAGGCAAATGTGATTAGTACTTTAAAATTTAACTTCTCCTTGTTTGATTAAGTAACTGCTACTTTTGCTAATACCCTGTACTAATTCACTTCAGACAATTTTAATGATAAATTCTGATGAAGATTATCTGGGAGTTGATTTAATTAGTGTCCACATTCTTCACCACCCTCCATGAGGGTGGGTACCTTTTCTGTTTTTTTCCTCAATATTTGTGGCACCGAGCACCCTGCTTGACAGGGACAGGCATTCAACCAACATTTACTGAATGCTAAAGAACTGACCAGATGCAGAGTTTCAAGAGAAAATAAAGCTGAGAGAACATTTATCAAGGAAAAAAATCCTACCTCCTCCCAAAAAACCCCCAGATTTGATTCTCATGTTCAGTTGGAGGCAAAATTGATGAGTGGAGGCAAAATTCACCAAATATAGCATCCAAGATTCAATCAAGAAAACCTGATTTCTATTTTTTGCCAGACTAACTTAGGAAAGAGGTGTCAGGTTCATGAGGGAAAAAGATGCTTCTTAAAGCTCCCTTAACTACTGGGGTTCATCCTTTTCAAATAATAGGCAGGTACCTAAGCCTTGCTTTTCTGGGCACACAAAAATCTCTATCCCCCTCCTCTTTTGCCATGGGCACAAAGGTCAAGAGAAAGACATCCCGGTTTTTAGTTCACATTTATCTAAAACTTATCACAGCAGAATTATTTTTGGACAAGGTTATCATCCATTGGTATAATGGTTTTTAGCTGACCATATATGGGTGCCAATATAAATATGTTAGATTGTACGCATCTATTGACCTTCTGAACTGTTTCCATCTACTCTAATTTGCTCCAGCATACACCAAGAAGGAAGTCCTAAAGCTTCATTCCTGATGTTTCCTTTTGATTTCTGAATCTTCTGTATTTTAATGTATCTTTTGTCCTAAGTCTTAAAGATTCTCCTAGGTCTTTAGTTCTCCTAGGTGCCGACAAAGGTGCCTAGTTCTCCTAGGTGCCCACAAAGATTTTCCTAGGTGCCAACAAAGGTCCGTCCAGTCACGGTTATGGTTTTTCCAGTGGTCATGTATGGATGTGAGAGCTGGACTATAAAGAAAGCTGAACGCCAAAGAATTGATGCTTTTGAACTGTGGTGTTGGAGGAGACTCTTGAGAGTCCCTTGGACTGCAAGGAGATCCATCCAGTCCATCCTAAAGGAAATTAGTCCTGAATATTCATTGAAAGGACTGATACTGAAGCTGAAACTCCAATACTTTGGCCACCTGATGCAAAAAGCTGACTCCTTGGAAAAGACTCTGAGGCTGGGAAAGATTAAAGACAGGAGAAGGGGATGACTGAGGATGAGATGGTTGGATGGCATCACTGATTTGATGGATATGAGTTTGAGCAAGCTTTGGGAGTTGGTGACGGACAGGGAAGGCTGGTGTGCTGCTGTCTATGGGATTGCAAAGAGTCGGACATGACTGAGTGACTGAACTGATTGTCCTAAGTCTTAAAGATTCTCCTAGGTGCTTAGTTCAGCATTTCTACACATTTGCCTCATTCTAAGTTCACTGCTCTACCAGCTCTAAACTGAGATTAACTTGGGCAGAGGTAGCTCTCACATCTTTCTGTCTATTGAAAACAAAAAGGAGTTGTGTAGATGGTGTCTTAAACAGATGAAATAAATTATGTTAGATACAAATTTGAGGTTTTAGACTTGCTAACATAAATCCCTTATACGAATACTAACAAATGATGAAGAGAATTTGAATTTTAAAATGGTATGCCCCATTATGTCATTACTTATTTGAATCTCTTATCCAAGAGTATTAAAATATCACTGGCAAAAAGAAATTCTGTCTTAAGATCTATGCAATTCTGACATGTATGTTGCTATATCAACTGAGACGATATATTTTTCTAAAATTAACCAGAGATGAATCTTTAATTCCCTAGTTTATTGTAGGTTATTCTGCAGATTAAGTAGTAGGCCATCTAATAATTAGTTCTAATATAAGTTAACATTTGTATAGCGCTTTGCCCTTTACAAAGTGCTATTCAAGTGTTATATTTGTAAAAGCTCAATAGTAATTAACCAATGCTCAGGTCATCGATGGATAACATGACTTGTTAGGGCTGGGAGGACGGCAATGTCCAATAAATACCACTAGATGGCAGCAAAATGTAAGTGATAGGACCCCAAATACCAGGTGCTGCGTTCTCTCAGCAGGGACAGGTCCATTAAATCCAAGAAGGTGGTGAATTTGCTTTGGGTGAATTCTATCACTTGAGGCAGCATGCTCCTAGATCTATTAACTGCCTCCAGGTAATACTTCCAGTATTTCAGGTGAGGGAGGACCAGACTCCTGTAACCTCACTGGATGGGGGAATATTTTGTGCCATGAGCCAAGCATTCAGGTCTGCGTCAAGTTAGAATTTCTGTTTTGCTTTTAATGGTGAGCAATATCTGCACAACGGGGGAGAGGGGGGGCGGAAATCAACACCACACTGTCAAGTATCAAATTGCTTTTTGTATCAATTATTTTTTTCTTTCTACTGAAATGTATTCTCCATGCTGTGCTAAGCAAGAGAAAGAAAAGTCTGACAACCTGGGTTTTTCTCCTGATTCTGCCACTGAGGGGTGTGACCTCGAACCAGTGTCCTATTTGAGACTCATTCTTTATCTGTAAACCGAAGTGATGATGACTCCTGCTTTAGTATCAATATTTAGGGTATAATCAGGGCTTCCCATGCAGCTGAGTGGTAAAGAATCTGCCTGCCAATGCAGGAGACGTGGGTTCGATCCCTGGAAAATCCCCTGGAGTAGGAAATGGCAACCCACTCCAATATTCTTGCCTGGGGAATTCCCATGGACAGAAGAGCCTGGTGGGCTACAGTCCATGGGGTTCCATAGAGTTGGACATGACTGAGCAACTAACACTTTCAAGAATAAAGAAAGGAGGTAAGAATGAAGAAATAAGAATCTTATTACTATATTATAAAAATTTTAAAATTTTATAATATAGTAATTTTAATTACTATATTAATTTTAAAGTTAAATATGCTTAGACATATGAAGGTTTTTGATGTATAAATATCCCTACTTTGGCTAATTCAGTTATCTCCATGGTCCTCCCTATACTCAAACAACATTCCTATAAACTAGTGGAGACAATACACGAGAGTCACTCCTGATTGTTCCAACTACCTGAAAGTTTACAACAGGCTAATCACATTCCCCACCCCCAGCTTTAAACACCCAGAGCTACAGATATGTTGAACACGTTTGGGGCCAGGCAGGAGAAAGAAGGAAGTGGGGAGGGGAAGGGAGAGAAATTTTTCTTACTCCTTGGTTGTAAAAGGCAACAACACCAACATGTGAATTAGGCTCAAAAATCTTCATCAGCCCCCAAAACAGTTAAGGACCCTAGCCCTTCCATTAATCATTCTCTAAAATTTGAGACTTCAATTATGCCTCCAAACTCTTTCTTTGCCCATACTCACAACCATACTCTTAACATGTCATCTCATCTCTGAAGTATTCAACTTTAAAGGGTGATAAAGCAGGTGCATATCAGGGGTTCTTATTCAACCTTAGCTTGCATGTGAAAGATCTCATATTTGTGAGTGAGAGAGTGAAGTTGCTCAGTTGTGTCCGACTCTTTGCGACCCCATGGACTTTAGCCTACCAGGCTCCTCCCTCCATGGGATCCTCCAGGCAAGAGTACTGGAGTGGGTTGCCATTTCCTTCTCCAGGGGATCTTCCCGACCCAGGGATCGAACTCGGGCTTCCCGTGAAGATCTGACTTCACTTACACGTGATGAAATATGTGATACGTTCAGTACTTCTACCATTACGCTCTTGTAAGTCTGAACTTAACAGGTGAGATGGTATGGAGGTCACTTTAGATCATCAATTCCTAAAGGCCAGACATTTAAACACTGATAATTTTGGTAAACACTGATGTAATTCATATTTGAACAGTACCCATGATAGTATGAAGGACATGAATTAATAGATTGGAAGTTATACTAGGTTATAATAGATGCTTATAATCTGTTGAGTTTCCTATTAACTTCAACCCCAGAAGATCTAAACACAAGCTTCCAAAACATAAGAAGGTCCAAAAAGGTCCAGTGCAGGTTCTCACTGGTGCAGTATTTCAGAGGGCATAATAAAACTGCGTTTATCTTCCCACACTAACCACATGGATGAGACAAAGCATTCAATGTCTCACTAAACCAGTATGTTTAACACCGTTTTTTGAGTTTTTTTCTGATTATTCTCTTTTGTTTTTGTTTTTTATAACTGGAATGAGGAAATAAATTTTAAGATATCAGTTTAATAGAGAAAATCTTTAAAATGCACAAAGCTTCTTTTGGGGAAGGGATCTATTAATAGTGAGGAGGGTGGGAACGCCTGGTGTAACCTCTGTTTGTTTCCATTTTGATGCCTCTGACACGATTTCATAAGGAAATCTAAATTATGAGTCAAAGCCTCTCTTAGTCAAATCAAATTCAAAGAATATTTTCAACAGGTCTTTAAAAAGGTTATCATACATACACATCCCCAGACAGATGTCTCATATGATAAGTACAAGACAGAATCTAAGGTATTGGAAACTTAACGACAGCCACAAAATGACATCTGTTGCTCTGTATGGTAACAATTGTCTATTGTCCAAGTTGTCTATTTTCTGAAACATGGTTTTCAGAACAAATAAGCTTTAATTACAGATTTTTAAAAATTATTATTCTGAGTAAAGGAATTCAGGACTGGGTCCTACAAATATTTCACCATAGAATGAAACGTTTTATAGCAAAGAAAGATCCAATCTCTGAGCATCAGAGAGGGAATGGAATCAACATACTTGTATTCAAGACTAGGGTCAAAGCAGCAGTTTTCCAGGGCATCCAAAGACTTCATCAGAAGAAGGTTCATCTGTTGGCTAGATATGTCACTGGGTGAAGACCAAGAGCGAAAAATGAGTTATTGAAAATCATGCAACTCTCCAACATATTTACTACGCAATATTTTGCTCTTAGTATATTACTGAAAATCATTTCATTAAAAAAACATGAAAGTAGCAAACAACGATACTGATGATGCACACATATCCTGCAGACAGAGAAACTGAGTCAAAGAATTCATTCAATAGTTAGGTTTCTGAAACATTGTCATTACTTGCAAACCCGTGTTTTGAATTTTCTCAGCTCACTCAAATTTTAAATCACTGAAAAACAAGAGCTCAGAATTCCAAAAAGAATATTTCTAGAAACGCTAAGGTGACTTTCCTCAGAGGATGAACTAACCTGCTCAGCTGATGCCATCAATGCTCATTCCAGATCCATCTGGCACTTCTGATTTTATGTGTCAAATATGAAGGTTTTTCAGTTCTATTTTCTTTTTTTTAAAGATGTGGAAAAAACCTGGCCCTTTATTTTTCTGCCGTTATAAAGCAGTTGATGTGGATTTTGTAACTATGAGAACTTAGTGAGAACTATGACTTCTAGGGTAAAACAAAACTTAAAAGGTAGCTCTGTCTGTTCTTTCAGGCAGAGTTGTGGGCTTCATCACCGACACTTTATTATCAAGGGGTCTCTGCATTTCAGCTCTCTGGCTGCAGTCTTGGACCATGCTGAGTGGAATGCAGTTCCAGGAATGCCAGCCAGCCAGAGAGCACTTTAAGTAATATCCTCTCCAACCAAGACTATAGAGGTTTTGCCTGGGGTGAAGGATTACATTTTGTGATGAGAAAACACGCACACAAGCACACACAATTTTAATAGTTTTAACTAAGTAAGTCTTATAGATGTTCTCTGGAGCAAAGTATACTTAAATATCCTAAACAAATGCTAAAGAGGCTGAACTATTAATAGAATCCTCTGGGAGTTACGACAGAAGCAAGCTTTGGAATAATATGCTTTTCTGAATAAATTCTAGACTGGAATTGAAATTCAGGAGATTTTTCATAAGCCTTAGCAAGAAAAAAAAATGGTTTGAATGTCAAAATTCTTTTACACAAAGTGACTTTTCATTTTTGAGACCAAGATATTGTCCTGATCCTATTGTCATAAAGGGCCATTTTGGGCCACTTATTTGATGTCATTGATTATTCAGAGTTAGTAGCCCCCAAAACACTTTAGTTTTGGAAAAAATAGAAATTTTCTCCAAAAATGTCATTACCTGGTAAAGACTGTCATTATCTAATAAAATATTTATTAGTACCAAAAGACAAATATTTCAGATTCCCCTGTTCTATGAAATTAGGACCTCCCTAATTCATTTCCTACTTCTATGAAATAGGGGCTTCCCTGGGGGCTCAGTTGGTAAAGAAGCCACCTGCAATGCAGGAGACCACCTGAGATGTGGGAGACCCAGTTTCAATCCCTGAGTCAGGAAGATCCCCTAGAAAAGGACATGGCAACCCCCTCCAGTATTCTTGCCTTGGAAATTCCACGAACAGAGGAGCCTGGTGGGCTAGTCCAGGTGGTCACAAGAGCTGGACATGACTTAGCAACTAAAACCACCACCATTGTGAAATAGTAAGGTGGGAACCATGAATAATTACATTAATGTCTGCAGTACTAAAACACCAACCAGAAGGAGAATGTTATCAATGCAGGATCATTACGGCAAAGGTAAAATCTGCAGTTACACCGTGGGCACTCTGCCAGAGGAAGAGCTTTTGGCTGTTCTTCCCCAGGGTTTCCTGCAGATGTGGTCAAGTCAGCAGATAGGGGTGGAAGGCAACTTAAGAACCAGGGAAGGATGCTTTAGGAGAATCACTGTAGGTTTCTCCATGTAGTAAAATTAAATTTACCACAATATGCAAGTCTGTCAAACCCTAAAACCAGCAGCATCTCCTCCTAAACTAAAAAGAAGAGAGCGAGAGCCAGGACAGGATGAAATGAGTTGTCTGGAATTAAAAACTGCCACGGCTCATTTTTAGTTGTAAAACATGTAGCTTGAAAAGATACTGAAGGAAGAACATGAACACAGATGGTGAAGAGACTGCCATTTGTAACACAGAAGCAAAGCGGGGAGGGGGGAGTCACTTTCAAGTTTTAAATCTTTAAAAATACTTTGTGTTCTACCACTCACACACAAGATAAGTAACAGTCCATTCGTATGCAAAGGGCAGCTTCTTGTTTGTGTCCAGAACCAGGCCTGTGTATACTAATACTGGTGAAGAGAACAAAATGAATATTCTGGCAACGTTTCATTTATGATCACAAAGACTAAGCCTATCTTCCCAAATATTCCATAGATGTTTCCAAGGGCTGAAAATGATCATCTGAAATATAGTATTTCCCTAGATCCACAGCAGTTCTCATAAAGGTTTCACATACTGAGTTTGCACAAAATTATGGGAATTAACAAATGTAAACTTAACCACTGGTTTCAAACAGAAATCTAAATATAGCATGCTGCTAAGTCACTTCAGTCGTTTCTGACTCTGTGCGACTCCACAGACGGCAGCCCTCTGTCCCTGGGATTCTCCAGGCAAGAACACTGGAGTGGGTTGCCATTTCCCTCTCCAATGCATGAAAGTGAAAAGTGAAAGTGAAGTCGCTCAGTCGTGTCTGACTCTTAGTGACCCCATGGACTGCAGTCTACCAGGCTCCTCCGTCCATGGGATTTTCCAGGCAAGAGTACTGGAGTGGGTTGTCATTGCCTTCTCCCAAATATAGCATAATGTCATCCAATTTACCCACATCAACACCATTTCCTGCCTTTGGACAGATGGTTTCTGCCAGCTAGGGAAGCATCAGGACTGCTAACATCAGAATAGAATGCCTCTCCCCACCGGCCCTACTATTTCCAATGGAGGAAAATGGGGCTGAAATTCCAAATCAGTGACATCTAAAGATTCATGATCTTCAAATATTCATGTTGTACCACACTACCATCAATCTGGATATAAAAATTCTAAGATCGGTTATAAAATAAAGAATAAATATAATGAACACCAAAACTAAAGTCGATTCGTGCACAAGGAAACTTTTTCACTAGTGGAATTTTCCACCTGGGTCTTTGATATTCTATTAGCTTCATTCAAGAGTAAAGCTAGCAGTCTGCAAATGAGCAATCAAACTGAATAAAGCACCCAGTATAATATGCACAGATTAAGACTCTTTAAGGATTACTAAAATGTAGCCAGGGCACAGGATAAAAGCAATACTTAAGACCAGTACATGCAGTTCTCAGGTGATTCAGCAATGCCCGCACCCTCAGGCACAGGGCTACCCCAATCTTTCCTCCCATTTTATAGTGATATCAATGAATGAGCAGTTATTTTCACCCTTATAAACCAGAAGGAAAAGATGCTTTTTAAAATTTATAGCACCATATGATTAGACTTTCCTCATGTCTATTACACAGGGCTTTCATCTAAATGTGAAATGATTTTCAAGTACTCAATCACTTAAAAAAAAAAGCAACCCTTAAAACATATGAATATCTCTGTGATGGTATTTGAGAGAGACAAATTCATTCATAAAAGAGAAAAAAGGATCAACCTGCTCAAATTGAAAAGTTTAGCACCACAAATAGCTCAGATATGATTTGAGTGAGTGTGTGTGTGTGTGAGAGAGACAGAGAGAGAGAGAGACAGAAATCAATCACCTAAGTCACAAAGAGGAAAAAGAGGAATATTTTAATAAACTGTACCTGAGTTTCTCCTCACACAGGCGAGAGAGAAACATCCCCAGTGCGAGGCCCATGTGGATTTGCACGGCTTGAGACTCGTCAGCCCTTGGTTTCCCAGGTAACCTGGCAGTCAGCATGTTCAGGATTTCCTCAACCTTCTCTTTGCAAGAGATAATGAAAATTGGCACAAGGAGAGACAAAGCCGTGGCGGCCGCGGAACGGGCAATGGCACTGGCCGTGTTTTCACCGGAATAGGATTTCTAGGACATGCCAGAGAAAGAAAGCAAGGGGTTGGCCTTTTGTTTAAAACATGAAGGAAGCACACCTATCACGAAAGCATGACACAATACAAGCTTCTGTTAAACCCACCCTCGCCACCCCAAAAACATTATTAAAGAAACAAATATATTTCCGTGTTTATCTACAAGTTACCTTTTTACTCTTAGGAAAACAATTTGCTGCTAAGCCATTGGTTAACTAATAATATCCTTTTAAATTTGAAAAAAACAAAAACAGTGTCTCTTTTTAATGGGTGTGCATTCCCTCACTATAAAGCCTGAAACAGTTCTGGTGTTTTGAAAGCCCACATGTGTATATAATGAAAAAGCTCCAAGTGAAGCTATCCAAGCTTGGAGAAACCACCGAGTCACATTGTACATGTCCAGGAAGCCAGGAGTTTTCTGGGAGAGAGAAAAGGGGTTAGGGTGGGGCCAGTTCAAGTTTAGTTACAGAAGGATAAGTGTAAGTATAGCACAGGGAGCTATTGGCGGATCTCCCAAAAATTTTGGTGGGAACGTTTCCCAGTAGATGGATTATTTCCTACAGGGGGTTAATTCCTTTTAATTAAAAAGGAAGTTGAAATCCTAAAAGCCTCTGGTTACAAAGCAATAACCAGCTATTCAAAATGAAATGGAGAGCACTATAATGCTCCTTTCCTATATGTAATTATGGGAAAAGAAATGAATAACAGCCCTAATAAAATGACAGGGCAGCTGAATCTGAACAGCTTGTACAAGAATCCTGCGTTAGAGAGTTCCACCAGACATTATATACATTTATCAATATGTCTCAAGTGAGGAAGAAAGCCCGTTGATCATTCCTGAGCATTACCCACTTCAAATTTGCAGACGCACAATAAAGGCCGTGTTGTCCCTTGCAGTCAAAACACATTAAAAAGTGTTTTTAATTCTATCCTCATTTGCTCTCTAAGCTTTAGTCCTTTAAGGATAAAAAGCAAACATGTGCTAAGGGATTCTTTAAGTTAATACAGCGCTATTATAATGACAATGCTACTTAAAATGACCCAGCTGCTAGGACAAAGGAAATAAAGGAAGTGGCTTTTGAAATAGCGGTTTGAAAAAGTATAATAACGCAAGACTTATAAAGGTAAGAGGCAACCTGGAGCTGCCTAGTAAAGACATTATTTTTACTGGTTTGTAAGAACTAAGCGGCACTATTAGAAATCTAATAGATATCCTGTCCTGCTGCATATCTGAAGCATATAGCTACTGCAAAGACCTCCATATAAGCTAACAAGTTTTTCATCCATCGTTAAAGAAATAAGAACACTTCTGACAGAAAACAGATTATCATAGAGAAAGTACTTCTTCGAGCAAAATCTATTTTCCAATATAATTATATGTTATCTAGTAAGTAATTTTTTTTGTTCTCTAGTCAAAAAGCTGGTTCCTGACCCTCAGCCCTAGAGGGGTACACACCAGGTCCAGGGCAGAAGCACACACAGGGGCACACAAATGTTGCAGAAAGAAGACCTGAGGCGATGAAGTTTCAGGCTAAATTCATAATCTTAGCAACAGTTCAGGACCTGCGCTATATTTTCATTCAAATCAGCTATAATTCTCTGCTACTCAGCTGATTGTCCCATGATCCCTATAGTTCCCTAAGCAATGGATAGTGATAAGGTAGAACCGAAATAACTCCATGCAGATACAGAAATACAGCATGCACGACAGTCAGTTAAGGGAAAACAAAACCTAACCAACAAAGTGTGGTTGCAATTTGCTTCAAATCTTAGCATATAAGCGTGAAGAAAGAGAATGACTAAGTAACAGGTGCTTTTATATGACCAACAACATTACTTGGTATTTATAGAGCATTTTGCCTTTCCATTTTCCCATAAATTATATAATTGGATCCTCACAATCTTTTATAAAGTTGGCAAAGTGCTCATTTTTACCTTCACTTTACAGGAAGGGAAAAATCAGATGATAAGTTAAGTAGCTGTCAGGTCAACGGTCACAAAACTAATAAGAGATGAAGTTGGGGCTACAATCACTGCAGATAATACTGTTCAATAATTTCAATTTATAAATAAGGATACAAAGGGCCAGACCAATGAACTGAACTTCCTGTGGTCACATATCCTGAAATGAAAAAAGCTGTGACAAGAAACTTAGGATCCTACGTATTCAGCCAATGTTTACTTTACTTCAACACTTGCCTCTGATTATACATTAAAATAACTTAGAAAGCTTCCAAAATGTTGATACCCAGGACACATTCCAAAGCATTTAAATCAGAAGTGAGGCCTACACATCAATATCTCACACACATATATATATATATTTAAAGTTCCTCAGGTGACTGTAATGTACAGTCAAGGTTGAAACATATCTAATGTATAGCTAAGGCCAAGATTTACATTATATCATAGATTTCATGTGAACAATTGATCCTAGAATCAACTCTTGAGTTTCTAAATTATTTTTTGTTTCTCAAACTTACATGATAAAATGAGGAGAAAAAGTGTCCTCTGGGTTGGTAGTGGCTATCAACGATGACCAGAAGGGTATCAAATATCATGGAAACCCAATCTTTCACTGACAGGAAGTGAGGCTGAACCTGCAGATGAAGGAAAACATGAAATGATAATGGGAAAAAAAGAAAAAACCTAACCATTGTTTCTAGATCCCGGGTATGACCTCCTTCTGTATAAAAGAATGAAGAGCTATTAAAAACTAAACTTCATCTGCCAGGACCGCACGAAGTAGACAGGTATTTGACAAATACATATCCTCCCCTGCACTCCCACGTAAATAAAGTTTACCTTTCAGACAAAACTTAGCAGAGGTGAGAGGATGGGGGCAGCAGAACAGAACCATCTGAGAGTTCCTTACAGGGCTCCTGTGTTCAGTGAGGATAATATGGAAGTTTAAAGGGAGAGATGTGCAGGGAAGGCAAATCAAACCTTCCCTTTCTGACTTGTCATTTCAATAAAGCAGCCAACAAAATGTTTTGACCACTTCCAGCTTTGCTGCTTATTATCACTGTACTTACCATTCACACATCATCACAACAACTGCCTAGTCAAGTAGATATGAAAACATAGATGATCTTCAGTTTGGAAAAGAAGAGGAAAGAGAAGAAAAAACAAACACAACAACAACAAAACCCAACTCAATAAAAAGAGAACTTGGTTTTAAAAATCATTCATGACAACAGATGTCAAAAAACATTCATTAATTCACACGGTAACACCCAGGTGGTACTGTAAAAGCTGAAATAGTGTTAAGAATCCTTGGAATTAATTCCTTGAATCAAAGAAGATCTGCTTCTTAAGATCTTCAGTTGTTGCTCAAATGCAGATTTGAATGAAGTTTGAAAATTTCAACTTTAGTCAAATAATGAGGTCTTGAGTTCATGCTGCTGCTGCTGCTGCTGCTGCTAAGTCGCTTCAGTCGTGTCCGACTCTGTGCAACCCCAGAGACGGCAGCCTACCAGGCTCCCCCGTCCCTGGGATTCTCCAGGCAAGAACACTGGAGTGGGGTGCCATTTCCTTCTCCAAAGCATGAAAGTGAAAAGTGAAAGTGAAGTCGCTTAGTCGTATGCGACTCTTAGCGACCCCATGAACTGCAGCCTGCCAGGCTCCTCCGTCCATGGGATTTTCCAGGCAAGAGTACTGGAGTGGGGTGCCATTGCCTTCATGCTGAGTAAAAGTCAAAGGCGAGGTCATCAAGAGTAAAAGAAAAGCCCTGTCTTTGGCTTGGGTGGCTTCTCAATGTTTTGTGGACTATGTGCTTTGTGGACAGGACACAGATTCAGGGAATGGAGAACAGGAGAGCCTAGAGCTCAAACTCTGAGCTAGACCTCCAGTTACTACTGAGGCAAACATCCTGCACCACTGGTAGTCCTACATAAATAACACCAAAATAAAGGAGTCCTAGGAAGACATGCTTACTTTTTAGGCTGTAGATCTACCTAGCATGTTGCTTCTGCTAAAGTATTCCATACCTTTTTCAAGGATACGAAACATTTCCTGTCTAAAAGATTTTCATCTTCCTCATTATTAAAATAAGATTCTGGCCTTAAATTACCATATGGTAACTAGCTACATTTTTGTCCTTCATGCAATAGTCCCTTGGTCTTCATCTCTTCTCCACGTGTAATATACATGAAGAGATTTTGCCAAACAGCATTATTGTTTACTGGTAAGAGCACCCTGTGGGGAATTCCCTCCTTCAGAATTTGAAGCCTGGTTAAATGCTCAATCAAGCGACTCATCCTACCCTGCCGAAAGTGTAGGACTGGGACTCATGGGATTCCAAATTTTAAGGGAGTGATGCAAAGACAGTAAGTGACTAGAGCTGATCCATCCCAATAGGAGTAGTCTGCAGAGATGGTTCATCAGTACCTGTGCCTGGACCCCTGTTCTTCTCCCAACTTGGTTTTTAAGCTTTGCCTTCAATTCTGTGCATGTCCAGATTCCTTTTTCTTCTAGCTCCATTTTTAATTTAAATTAAGAGTTGGTTTCTTGCCCCCAAAGAACCCACCAAAAAAAGGAATCAAAAAACCATACCATGAAAAAAGAATATAAGTGGTCCAAAAGGCACTCTGCGGGGACAGAGATAGGCTGAAAAGCATTGAAAAAAAGCTCATTTTTTTTGCAACAAGAAGTGGTGAAGTATATACTGATGCTCTTGATAACAGTTACTATTGCTGAGTATTTACCAGCCATTGTACCTTACATATATAACTTCATCTAATCCTAACAATAATCCTGTCTGGTAAGTATTATTATCCCCATCTTACAGATGGCAAATAGGCTCTGAAAGGTGAGGAGACAACAATAGGATTTAAATCCTAATACCTGTGTTTACTAGCTCTACTCCTATGCCAAAGACTATGTTTTTCAACCACTTGACTATATTGTCTCCAGATAATGATAGCTACCAGATAATGGGGCTTAAAAGGAGAATGAATCCAAGCTTTTTTATTTTGACAGATATGAATTATCTGAAAAAGTACATTGAAAATGAACACTGGCCAGCTTGCTACATGTTTAATTAAGAAATAAATGCCTTGCAAAAATGAATAGGCACTTTCTCATTGACATCTACAATTAAAATGCAAAGTGCGATTTTTTGCAGTCAGTAAACACTGCTTATTTATCATTTTTTGACAGCACTGTTCACTTTCAGTAGGCCTAGTTAACCTCCTAAGATTGGTTACCATGATGTAATCACAGAAAGACAACCCCTGTTGCATAAAATTGGCACCTTCAAATGGAAATGACCACTTAACTGTGATGGAGAAAGCAAAACAGAAAAGCAGCGAAGAAAAGAGTTTTAGAGGACACCAAGGCTTCTGGTATAAAGGCGCATCGGGTAGCACAGCCCATGACGGTAATCTCCTAAATTCAGGGCCAGGCTTACGGAAAAGTCTCACTTTTCACACGTTACACAACCAAAGCCAGTTGGTTCTAATCACCCTGAACTCACCTCCAGGACTCCGTCAGAGTCTGAGCAGAGGCTGACTTCATGTTTGGAAACGACGACAGCGAGGCTGCTTAAGGCTAACAGCGCGTTGCCTTTGACCACCGGGCTGTCTCTGTTTAAAAAGAAAAAGATCCCAAGAGAGGATTTGGGGGCATTAACCAGGAGAAGAGAAGGCGCTATTATAGGGAGGGCAGATGAGGTCAAAAAGCACTTCCACCCCTTCACAGAGCCTTGGAAATGCAGGTCTGTTTGTTCCCTGGAGTTAGAAGCTTCTGTCCTTCTTCTGATGCTAGTGTTAATTTTTAACTCTTCTTATAAATGTATGGTCATTATGCTTTGGGGAACCTAAAAAAAATCCCAGCTCAGATATCTAAGCTCCTTCTCCCTAAAATTTTTTATTTCATCATTTGACCTTACATTTCCCAAGCCATCTTCTTCAGCATCATCTTCAGTCAATATACATGTACGGATTTATTTTAGAAACCCAGCCAAGGACAGTTATGTGAATAAGCCCAACAGAATGGAATTGGTCCCCGGCTTTTCTAAAGCACTGGTATGTGGAACCAACTTCTAGTGAATTGCTTCACAAGGCACCCTTCACTAGCAACTCGACCCACTGGCGGCTTTCTCGTCCATCGTTATCATTTTCTCCTTCTGTCTCTTAATATGCCGAAGCCAGCAACCTTCGAGTCATTCTGTAACATGATTCAGAGCCCCTAGAGAAGATCCAAAAAAGGCTTGTTCTCAGGCAATTTGGATTGAGAGATGTCTTCTTATATCATCCAAATGGTAGTTTTCTAATATTGGCAATAAATCTTCAGTTTGACTTCTGAATTTGGTATCAAGAAAACTGAATCTCTTAAATATACTTACTACTTGAAAAATGTACATTTAATATTATTCCATAATTCCAAAGTCCTCCTACCGAATAAAGTCCCCAGGGGGTCACTGATGACACGCTCTTGGCCTGCCGACTCCATCATAACAGAACTCAGGGTACCCTTACCACCAGATACTTCAGTTCTCAATTAGTCCTAGGATTGTGTGTAGTGCTAGTCGCTCAGTTGTGTTTGACAGTTTGTGATCCCATGATTTGCCCATGGGATTCAGTAGGCAAGAACACTGGGGTAGACAGCCATTCCCTTCTCCAGGGGATCTTCTCAACCCAGGGATGGAACTGGGGTCTCCTGCATTGCAGGCAGATTCTTTACCATCTGAGCTACCAGAGAAGCCGGGTTCCTATAAATACAGAGAATGTTTCTCTGAACCTGGACCTTGGACCTGAACTTGAACCAATGCGTACATCTGAGAATGACTCCCTGCTTACCCTGGTGCAGGAAGAGAACTGATGCGTGGATCTCCAGATCTGCTCCCCAGGCAAGTCTAGTACATCCAGCCCTAGGCCACAGTCGTGACCAAACATGTGAGTTAGTGGGCATTAACAGGTTAGTATAAACTTGTGTTCTTGCATTTTGGTTTCCATTTGGTAAGAATGGAACTCGGGACTCGTCGTTATCAAGTTCTTCCATCTATCAATTCATCCAATCCTTCCTTCTTTCTCCCGCTCCCGCTCTAGGGTTGATTAAACTCAGTAAGGCTTTGTACTCTGGGTCATTTTGTTTACTCCTTCTCCAATCATTTCTCTAAAAGGCCTGTCATATGTTTGATAAGACAACATTTATATTGTGGGATGGGGCAGGGGGAAAGAACAGAAAGGAAGACTTGAGGTTGAAGGAGTTTTTCAAGGAGGATTACTGGCAACTCCTATAGTTAATAATAAAATACCAGTAAGTAAGGCAAGATATGGGCATTCCCAGGTGCCCTAGCCAGACAACCAGTTAAAATCAAAATTAAATCTTTTATTTCTAATATTCTCTCTTTCCTTTAGCTGAGAATATCTTGAAGTCTGTTCTGCAAAAATGATCATGAATCCCTGAAGTTAGATTTTAAAAAAAGTTTTAAATTCTCAGTGAATGTATCACCCTGAAGAAATTCTTAGATGGTCACCAGAAATTGCATAACAAATCTTCTAAATCAAGAATATTGGTCTGGACCT
This sequence comes from Bos indicus, assembly GCF_029378745.1. NCBI lineage: Eukaryota > Metazoa > Chordata > Mammalia > Artiodactyla > Bovidae > Bos > Bos indicus. The sequence goes on from NC_091767.1 coordinate 23,438,076, forward strand.
TCCCTGGCAGTGCGGTGGTTAAGACTTCGTCTTCCAAAGCAAGGGGTTCAGATTTGATCCCTGGTTGGGGAGCTATTGTGTACCAAAAACCAAAATATAAAACAAGCAATATTGTAACAAATTCAATAAAGACGTTAAAAATGGTCCATATTAAAAAAAAAAAATTGTCAAGATGACATAAAGTGTCTTTTTAACCCTAAAATTCTAAAAGAGAATTTATCCTGTTTTAAAACAGTGCCCCAAATAGTTGTATTTGAAAAGTTTCACTGGTCTTTACATTACGAAGCATATATTGTTTTTGTAAAATGGAGAAAAATATATTTAAAGTCACTGGTAATTAGATCTTTGGATGCAGACTAAAAGCATATCTGTACATTAATCTTTGAATAGAAAAAAAAAAAACCAGCCACACAAGGTATGCTTAGGCCAAGTTACATGTTCATAAAGGCATGGTGACTAGCTCTTCATCATCTTTACATTCCCCACAGGCCTTACGTAGTGACTTACAGAGAGAAGACACTCCATACATACTCATGAGACATATTCAAGGAGGAGCTAGCCAGGTGAAACTCTAGAATTTGTTCAGCAAAAACGCTTCACCTTGTTGATCACCGTAACTATCCCCAACCAGTCAAGTAGCGGTGACTAATTTGCATAATAACATGTCAGCATCAGTACAGTATTTATCTAGGCAACACCACTGACATTTTAATTAAATTGTCCTTTGAAACGGATGCCATTAACCTAATTAAGAAGCTCAAGGAAGGATGAGCTACACTGATGCTTTCTTAGGGACAAAGTATTACATTACATATTAGTGAAGTGACCCACTCCTTTGGGGATTTTTATCTTAGGTTCAAACCTATTTAATTATTAACAACAAAAATAAACTTACATCAGTCTAATCCTGTAACTAGTGTTTTACTTCCTACATTTAATTTACGCCTTAGAACAAAATAAGCCCTACATTGGCCCAAAGGAGCCTGGTGGCTCAGTGGTAAAGAATCTGCCTGCCTGCCAATGCAGGAGACATGGGTTCAATTCCTGGGCTGGGAAAATCCCCTGCAGAAGGAAATCGTATCCAGCTCCAGTATTCTTGCCTGGGAAATCCCATGGACAGAGGAGCCTGGTGGGCTATAGTCCATGCAAAAGAGTTGGACATGACTTAGTGACTAAAACGACAACCACCACCACCTAAGGCGGCCACAGTCCAAGGAACAGAAGACTAAACTGGCAGGAGGTGATAAGGGGGTCCTCACATATTTGGAGGAAGCCAGTGGGAAAAAGCAAAGAGAAGGCAGCAGAGTGATTTTTTTCTTCCTCTCTATCATTAATCTCTCAGCCTCTGGACCTTAACTATCTCCTGCTCATTTGTGAATCCCTAGTATTGTCAGGATGGTTTTAATAAGAAAAGATCTATAAAATACTTTGAAATGTTTGATGAAAAGGTAACACCATGAGAACATAAATTATTGGTACTCAATATCACTGGGAATGTGAACACACTTAGTCATGAAATGATGCTTTGCAGATTTGAAGATTAAAGTCTTGGTGAAATAAAATTTTAGAATGGAATCTGCAAAAGCTACTGCAGAGGCAAAATTACAGTTTGTTTTAATAGAAAGACGCTAGTTTCTTCAGCATTTGAGCTTTTGTTGCAAACGTCAGGGCGTTGTTTTTAACAGGAACTAAGTAGACTATTCAATAGAATAAACTATGAAAGGTAAAGGTTAAAGGCGGTCCCCATCCCAGCACCTCTTCCCCTCCAATAAGAAGCTGAAAGCTCTCCCACTGTGTCTGCAATTCACCAAACTACAGAAGCAGACACAAATGAGTTCCTATGGAACCCTCTCTGTACTTTAGTTTTCATTTTGTCAACAGATACGTCAGCAGGGCTGCCCACAGAACTGAGGGTAGGGGAGGATTACCACTTCTCTTTCCCTTTATTCAGAGGACATGAGGCTGAATAGTGATCAGGTACCGAGATCAGATTTTACAGCAAACTATCTGTGTAAGAAACTGCCAGTGGAAAGTGAATTCTAAGGTAGATTATGTTTTATCTTTTTTTAGGCAAAGCCTATTTAGCTACAGAAGGTTCTGGGAAATGAGAGAGATCAACTATACTGTAGTTAAATATTTCTAGATAATATGGACTTTCAGTACATATGAAATCCTCTAGGTCAAAGGTATATCTATATTATTTGGTGAATAAGAAGAAAGGAAGTCAAACAGAAATGGCAGCAACTAAGAAGAATAGTGAAAAGAAGTGTATGTAACTGACATGTAACTTACTACCAGGAAAAATTAGGCAGCATGCTAACAAAGGGACTTGAAGAGATTGTTCAAGCAAGTTCACTAGGGTATAATTTTCTCAGTGAGAGGTGGCTTCAGATAAATAAAAAGCCTTAAGGTAGTAATGCTCAAGCTATTTTTGTTAAAGGAATCATAAAGATATGATAGAAACTGCCTTTTTAACTGAGTCTTCACATTAGTTTTTAGTATTAAAAAATTCAATATTTAGATACACTTGGTCCAATAGCACCAGGAGAATAAAAGGCTCTGCCTTAAATTATTTACTGGCTCACACTTGAGATTTAATCTATTTGTAAAACAGACATAACTCACATTAGCAAAGACTTCTTCCCCCGTACTAAACTGCAATCCTTTAAATCTAAGCCATAGCACAGAGCGTTTTGTAAAGTATACAACATGGACATATCTTTGATGTAAAAGTTATGTGCCTGTACTGTTTTCTCTGTATTTTCACAGAAAGACATGTAGTAAGAATTAACTGCATATGAGAAAGGACAACGACTGATTTTTTATAAAAGAACTAAAAAGTCCTTTAAAATCCTTATGAACTGCCTGAAAAGGAGAAATTATTCATACCTGTAAGGGGAAAAAATGTTTATAGAAAATTTCTGGTAAGAGAATAAATGGATCTTACTTTGCAGCTGCTTTGGTGATTTCATCAGTCAACATGTCTCGAACCCTGCAATACAGTTGGAAAACAGGTTTGAGATCTTATAAAAGAAAGCAATCTTTTTGCTTATTCATCAATTAACAAGAATCTCTGGCAATGACTCCAGATCTTAAAATTTCCATGTAGAATTTTAGTGTAAGGTGAAAGAACTTAATAAAGGGCTTCACCCTCAAGATAGTTTCATCTTCTTATTCCTTAGATTACTTAGTAGAAACAGGGAAGGAGGTGAATGTAATTCATGTATAGGCAATGTTGCCATATACTCTTACACTGAGTGGTGGGTATACAAGTGTCCTTTATATTACTCTTTGTTATGGACTGAATGTTTGTGTCTCCTGCTCCAAACTGACATACTGAAATCTTAACTTTGAGTGTATGGCATCTGGAGGTGGGACCTTTAGGAGATCATAAGAATGGGTGGGGCCCTCATGAATGGGACGAGTGTCCTTCTAAGAAGACAGACCAGAGGGCTTGCTTTCTCTCTGCTCTCCACCAAGTGAAGCTACAAGGAGATGACAGCCCATCAGCAAACTTAGGAAGCAGGGCTTCACCAGCACCATGTGGGCTGTCACCTTGATCTAGGGCTTCCCAGCTCCTATAACTGTGGGAAATGAATTTCTATTGTTTAAGCCATCTGGTCTATGATATTTTTGTTACAGAAGCCTGAACAAGACAGTCTTTCTTTTCTACACAGGAGCTCATCAAGACAAGAATTTATTACTCTCAAATTATACATAATAGCATTGTCACTATGTATGTATATAAAATAAAATTTTAAATGTTGGTTACAATATACATGAAACTAATATAATTTTATATGTCAATCATATCTCAATTTTAAAAAAAACATGGTTATAAAGTTGAACTAAAAAAACTACATTTATGGATTTAAAAGAAGGTATGTTCAATTCAAATATTCATAGGATTTTTTTCATATAAGAGTCTTAAGATAAAGTGAAAAACAATCATTGACAAACTTATATTATGAAGAGGATATCATAAATATTTTCACTATACACTTTGAGTTTCATAAATTTAAAGTTTTTATAACTATATAAATGTTTTGCAAATATAAATTATATTTGCATTTATAAGTAGTTGCATTTAAAATAAAATCTTAGCTATCCAGCACTCTCAGAATGAGTCATTCTTAAGAGCCAACTTCTTCAGATAGTTGCAAAATGATCCTTAAACTCGTACTTTATAAAACCATTTGACAATAAACTTCTCTAAAACATACTGTCCAATCTTGGCCTTCCTAAATGGAGTATAGTGCGTTCAGTGTATTCTTCTATTGGTCAACATGAAATATTTACACGTGATGACCTGCCTGTACTTCTACACAGGGCGACAGCCTCCACGAGATCCCTCCCCCTCCCGACGCTCCCTTCTCTGCCACATCACCAATTCTTCCTTCTCCACTTGCCTTACTCCCCGTAGCTCCTGAACACACTATAACATCTACCATCTTAGGAAAAGAAGCCCTCCAGCTGTTGCCCCATTTCACTGCATCTCACACCTCAGAACTCACTTAAAAGAACAGTTTATACTTAGGACTCAAGTTTACCTCCTTCCGTTCTCTCTAGACCCTTCTATAATTTGGCTTTTGTCCCTACAAAACAGCTCCTTCTTGGTTAACAATGACTGTCAAGAGGCCAATCTAATGCTCAACTCTCAGTCTCCATCTTTCACAGTCTCAGAGCAGTATCTGACACAACTGATTGCTCTTCTCTTGAAACACTTTCTTCCTTAAGCTTTTAAGGTGACTTTGCAGATTCCATTCTCTCTTGGTTTTCCTCCTACAGTACTGATCACTAATGTTCCATCTGCTTTATTGGCTCCCTCTTCATCTGCCTTCTAAATGTTGAAGTGCTCCAGGGCTCAGTCCTCTGACTTTTTCTCTGTCTTTGCTCATTCCCTAGATGACCTCATCCAGCATCTTGATTTTAAATGCAGTCGATATGCTGATGATTCCAAAATTTATACATCCAGCCCTGAACTCACCCTGAACTCTAGACTCATAGTCAACAACCTACTTGATACCTCCAAACTGTAGGTCTAATTAGGCATCTCAGAGTTAGCATGTCTCAAATCTAATTTCTACTCTAGATAGATTTGTTTTTCTGTAGTTTTCTCTATCTTAGTAAATGAGAATGCCATACTTTTACTTATTCACAGTCAAAATCTTAGAGTTATCCTTGACTTCCATTTCTCTCTCACATCCTTGATTCCATATGTCACCGTGTATATTTGGAATAGTATAGCTAACATACCACTCCCCAGATTATCATTTTCAGAAGATGAAACTAAAACTATGTGTAAAGGAAAATAGCAAATAGGAAGCAAAATCCAAATGCTTAATCTCTAATCTTAAATCCAATGTCATAATGTTTTAAACTGCATGGCTATTTTTAAAATGAATCTGGGAAATATAACAGAATAGAATTATTTAAACATGCGAGTACACACACACACACACAGCTTCTGCTTTTCTACATATGCCAATTGTTAGTAAATTAAAAACTGAAACCCAAGTAACCTTTGAACAGATTTTTATATTAAAGAAATCTGTGGCTACAAGCAAAGTTATTTATTAGATTCTGGGCACTTTACTTAGATTTAGGCTGCTGTAACATTAATCTGACAAGGTATTCATCCCAACCTATGTAACACTTTAAACTGCTTTTAATGTGCCAGCACTTACACATTTCTAGATAATATAGTGGGAATTCACTGGGGGATGTCTGCCAAAGAAATTACAGTCTTAACATGGTAAAGTTGTGCCTAGTAATGAAGATGTGTTGAGGAGGGAAGAGCAGGGCAGCAGAAGGTATTCTTTCACTAAATGAGTGAGAAAAATACTCAACCTTTATTCAAAAGCGTGTAAAATAATCAATTATAGGGAAAAAAGGGAAAAACAAACCATTTCCGCACTGCTTAAGAAAACAATAAAAATATATAAAACCCATGAATAAAGCTCTCCTTCTTTTATCTGGGGAGAAGATGGAAAATACATCCATCACATCTTTGGCCATTGCCCACTTAGGCTCATAGAGAAGTTAAAATCCCAACATTTAAGTCTTTAAAGGTAGTTCCCTTCTCCTTCACAGTTCATTTCCCATGACAAATAATGAGCACAGAAAGCCATCCCTTACCAGAGCCAGGCTGTGTTTTTTTTGTACTGCACCTCTTCAGGTCCTTCTTTTCCATGTTTTAACTGCAAATCCAGTTCTCCTATCCTTCCCTGCAAAAAGCACAGCATCCATCAGCATGCAAACTCTATGGCCAAAATGATCTTAAAATTTCTTTGGAAAACACTTAGGTAACAGATGGATCCTTTCCCAAGTAGCCTTAGGTGTTCCTGATAAGATAGCAGATTATGACAGAGGATGTGTAAGGAGAGAGAATTATATGACTGCTAGGGATTTCCACATTCACCAAATAAGTATATCCTGGAGCAGTTGTATATTTGGCAAATTTAGTGCAGAGCATTAAATGTTGGGATATCTATTAAAAGCAGATTTGAAGTTCATAGGTCCCATTCAACAAATCCTCCATATAGTAATAATCTGACTGTGTCAGCAGCTGCTAATTTGACCTGACACAATACCAAGATTGGATTACCACCATTACAACAGAATGGTTAGAAAATGAGTAAGAAGTACATAATACTTAAGATTAAGGTAAGGTGTAACAAAAATTATTATCAAACAGCTGCACACTACATTTTCTATTTCTTGACTCAATTTACAGACATAATTCTCAACCAGTACCAGGCCAAAAAAAAAAAAATATATATATATACATATATATATATATATATATATATAGTTAATATCATCAACCTGTTAAAGGCAAAACCTTCAAATATTTATTTTCTGTTTTATTTTTTTTACACTCAATTATTTTGATCAGATGCTTTCCCCTTTCCTGCATCACCAGTTAAATTATTTAAATGTAGTTAAAATTCTGGTTTATTGATATACCTTAAATCAAACAAGAACTTATTAGTATGCATTACAGAGTAATACTAAACTGTTTTCAGGAGTGTTTGTGTTGCTTTTGTTCCCACTAGTGGTAAACGATGGCACCCCACTCCAGTACTCTTGCCTGGAAAATTCCATGGACGGAGGAGCCTGGTAGGCGGCAGTCCATGGGGTCGCACAGAGTCGGACACAACTGAGCGACTTCACTTTCACTTTTCACTTTCATGCATTGGAGAAGGAAATGGCAACCCACTCCAGTGTTCTTGCCTGGAGAATCCCGGGGATGGGGAAGCCTGGTGTGCTGCTGTCTATGGGGTTGCGGAGAGTCGGACACGACTGAAGTGACTTAGCAGCAGTAAACGATTTCTGGCTATCTCACATCCTTGACAGCATTTGGGATTGTCAGGCTTTTACATTCTTACCATTTTGGGGAGTGTGAAAATGGGGCCCATTACAGTTTTAATTTTCATTTTACTATTTACTGAGATTAAGCATCTTTCCAAATGTTTAAAGACTATTCGGGTTTCTTATTCTGTTCATTTTTCTATTGGTTGATTTTTCTTGTTGATTTTAGAGTTGTAGGATGTGCTCTACAGAAGAAAAACGTATCTCTCTATATATTCTAGAGAGGGAAGCAATACAGCTTTAGGTTAAGGATGTGGGTTCTGAAATCATGATGTCCTGACCTAATGGCATTTCTATTTGTGTGCTGTGTAAATCTGGGCAAGTCACTTCACCTCTCCAAGCTTCAGTTTCCATTTGTAAAATATAGCAAACACCTGACTTATGGCATTACAGTATCACATTAAATAATGTGAAAAAGTGTCTATTTAGTATAGTGACTGGGAATAATTACTACCATTATCAGGTCTGCTGTAGAAAACAAATCCCCCTTATTATCTTCTTATAAGCTATTCTCTCATGAATATATATGTATATAAAACCTTCTTGAAGTAATTCATAGTTTTAATCTGCATACTCTCAAAGAGTAAAAAGTTCCCCAAAATGTAATATCCAGACTATACAGTTGCATGTCCCTGTATTTCTCTTATACACTCTTGTTACTAGCCTGTAAGCTCATTGACAAGGACAAGGACAATTTATCCAGCTAAGGAGGCGCTGTATTTTGCACAACCTCCAGCACACAGTGCCCTGGGGCTCACCAGTTCAGCACACTGAGATCTGGTGGGCATTCTGTTCACGTCCTTCATAGTTTCTATTTACTTCAGTCAGTGTCCATCCCCACCTCTGTGTTTCCAATGATAGAATTCTGACCTTTTCATTCTCCCTCTGTCTCTTGGAGCAAGGTATCAGAGATGGTCAAACTGGGAAGACATTAACATTTAATATTGATTGTAGCCTTCTAAGAGGGTAAGCAAAACAGAAAATCATGCCTATTGCCTACCTCTGTTTATTATGCTTCTTAAATCATTCCTCTTTCCTCCTAAAATATTTACGTTCCATAATGCTTTCCATAAAAGATAAGAAATTAAAAGGTTAAAAATCGTTCAGAAATAAACAAAACACAAAAAGGCCCGTATATGTGCAGCCTCTTTAGAAGGTCTACTTTTCTGATCTCTCCTGTAGCCATAAATCAGTACAACTCTATTGTGACTAAGTACATTTTTCATTATTCCTTTCTCAGAGTTTCAGTTCTTCTCAATCTTCTCTTCTGAAATGTCTCTAACTCCTTCCACCCAGTCAATGTTAGGCTATTTATTCAGACCCACTTTGCCATCCAATCCTTCACCTACTGATACGAGATCCAGTGGCATTTAACTCAGTCTCCTCTGCTTCTGGTTAACAGCTATGGTTAAGAAGAGGGGTGAGGTGGGGCAAACACTCATTGGGAGAGAAAAGGCTGAAATGATCCCTTGAACTGAGATTTTTGGATGGCCTGTAGATTTCAATTATTAATTTATCTATTCATCTTCCTTAAAAAAAAACCAAAAAACACCCTCGGCCTGTGTAACTACAACTTGCTGATTACAGTGAGCAAGTTTGCCTAATTCTAACCTTGCACACTGAAAACAACCTTTACAAATGGTCAAAGAGTGATTTACTAGTAGTCACAATTCCTGACTGGTTTTGACTTCAGATTATTATGTGGCCAGCTGACCAATGCAGGAAACAAGTATCTTCAGTCAACCTATTTTTAACCCCTCTGTCCTGTCTGAGGTCATAGTCATAATCCCTAAGGACCCTTTACATAAAGGTTGGAAACCTTAACCTCCTTAGCATCTCTCAAAAGGAGCAAGGTCAAGTCGACTGGATGGCACCTTACCAAAATGGACTCAAAATTGTCAGTCAAACTGTAGCTGCATTTTTCAACTTCATGGCAAGAAATTCAAATACCTCCCCATGTCAATCACTTTGATATGCTTATAATTCAAAATCCCATGTTCTTGTGGAAAATTAGATGAGGCTAGAAGCTGATGCCCAAGTGAAAGTCACTAGAAGTGTTCAAATTGCAAACTTATTCACATTACAGTCAACCTCCAGGAAATAATGCAGAATGTACCTTTCAGAGTGTCTCCTAGGCTTATTGAATAAAACATGGCTCCTCTAAATGATGCTCTAGTCTACAAAACATGTCTAGCACCAGATGGAAGTAACTACGCCTCCTGTACCAAAGAGCTATCCTCCAGGACGGAAATTCTTGATATAGATGAGGAGTTTGGCAGTCGCTCTAATTCTTCTAAGATCCTGTAAATTCTATTTAAGTGTGTGGGCTTATTAAAAAAAAAAAAAAAACAACCTGTTGAACACTTAAAATGCATCAGCATATCAAATAATACTGATAGCCTATAGAGCATGGCTATACTTTTAAAATAATACTGAAAATTTTTTTACAGCCCCTACTTTGAGTTTCACCTCTTAATCACCAATTCTCAATGGAACTAGACTTATTAGAAATCCAAAGGAAAGAGATTTTAATTGATAAATAAATACATATAAAGATACATACTGTCACCAACAAAAATAGAAAAGGCAGAATAATTGACCTGTATTATTACAAATACTCAGCTGGATTTTCATAAATTGATCTCGAAAATATTAAACCAATTTGCATTATTTGTAACAACTAATGATGGTGTACGGCTGCCCAGGTGGCTAGGTGGCAAAGGATCAGCTTGCCAAAGCAGGAGACTTGAGTTTGACCTGTGAATAGGGAAGATTCCCCTGCAGAAGGAAATGGCAACCCACTCTAGTATTCTTGCCTGGGAAACCCCATGGACAGAGGAGCCTGGCGGACGACAGTCCATAGAGTTGCAAAGAGTCAGAGGCACACAATGATGGTGTTAGGGAAAAAGCATGACATGGTGGCAAAGGCTGTGGCTCTGGAATCAGACAAATCCAAGTTAAGTTCTAGTTCTCTCATTTACTGACTGTTGGGTTGTGTGCTGTTTGCTTTGCTTTCCTGCTAACCCTGCTTTCCCATCTATAATCCCATTCTACATGAGGTTAACAATACCTACTTCAAAGGGCTTCTGTAAAGATGAACTGAAATACTAAATGTTACATGTTGGTGGGCAGACACTAGTCATTTAATAAAGGTCTTATTATGAAAAGGAAACCATAGAGTATTTTTTAAAAAATCAATTGCTTGTCATCTGCATGTTATATACCATGAGTGTATGCTTAGCTGCTCAGTTGGGTACAACCCTTTGCGACCCCATGGACTGTAGCTTGCCAGGCTCCCCTGTCCATGGGATTCTCCAGGTAAGAATACTAGAGTGGGTTTCCATTCCCTTCTCCAGGGGATTTTCCCAACCCAGGGATCGAACCTGGGTCTCCTGCATTGCAGAAGATACTTTACTGCCTGAGCTACCAGGGATGCCCATGTTATACCACAATCCTGTCCTATTTGACCTTCCTTATGCTAAGAGCTAAATAAAATTCTCAGGACATTCTGCAGGAGAAGGAGTTATTCTTGCTGCTTCCAGGTGCCTGTATTGGAGTACATCCTCTATTAAAGCATCAAAGACTGAATATGTTGTAGCAAGGTTTTAAGATGCAAACATGGGTGCTGAGATGCTTAGTCATTCCTCTGGCCCCACCTCCATCCTTTAGGACAGTGGTCCCCAACCTATTGGGCACTAGAGACCAGTTTCGTGGAAAACAATCTTTTCATGGACCAGAAGGTAGGAGGAAGGTGGTCTTGGGATGATTCAAGCACATTCTATTTATTGTGTACTTTATTTCTATTATTATTACATCAGCTCCACCTCAGATCATCAGGCATTAGATCCCGGAGGTTGGGGGCACCTGTTATATTTAACCACAACACCTTATTTCTTAAGACTTCATGAAAATCTTATTTGGGGCCATCAATTTCTTTAGTAATTTAGATTTTTTTTTTTCCTATCATCCTTAACAATGAATTTTAAGCTAGGAAAAAGGATTAAGTTAGTAGTTTTTTTTTTTTCCTCATATTGTTAAATGTTTATATATTCCCAAACTGGTTAAAATTATTTCTAATTTTTGAAATTCATAAACTATAACTTACAATATTATTGGAATAAAAGAAGTCAAATTAAGCATAATTCATTTATTTAGTGAGTACCTACTATGTTTTAGATATGTCAGGTTCTGGAGAGACAACATATAGGAAAACAGCTTCTGACCGTAAGGAAGAAAGACAACTGGAGGGAGACCCTGGACACATAACTGAGGTGATGAGGGCTTCTAAAGGGAAGCGTGGGTTCTAAGGAAACATATGCGAGGGACAGACAACCCTGGGGGGAGAGGAGAGGCACCCAGATAAAACTACAAAGAACAAGTAGAAATTTGCCATTCCAACATGTGCCCCTTAAACCACCATGACTGACTATACATACAAAGTGAAACTTACTCCTGGAATTTGACAAAAAGGGAAAAGCTGCAAAAGAGCCTTGACTAGGCAAAGGGAAGTGGCAGTTCTGCAATAGAAGAACTAGGCAAAGGGAAGTGGCAGTTCTGCAATAGAAGAACTAGGCAAAGGGAAGTGGCAGTTCTGCAATAGAAGAACAGTGTAGGTAAAAGTCAAACAGTTAGGGTATACTTCCCTGGTGGTCCAGTGGCTAAGACCCTACATTCCCAATGCAGGGGGCCTAGGTTCAATCCCTGGTTGGGGAACTAAAAAATTAAGAGGTTAGGGAAGACACGCTGTGTTTAGGAAAACAAAGAAATTGAGCAAGGTTGAAAATGCAGGGGAAGGGTGAAGACATAAAGCTGGAGACATAAGCAAGTCTAGATGGAGAGGGGGCAGGTACAAGACGATAACTCAGTCTGGGATGTACTCAAGTTGAGGTACTGTGGGCCAGCCATGGGGCACATCAGGCACAATAACAGACATTCACCAAGCAGCAGGACACAGGAGAGCAGCGTTTAAGAAGGAGCTCTGGATGGAACACACATGTGGGGGGGGCATCACATTTAAAATTCAAGTACAGTTATATATGTATGCTTCACATTCTTTTATGAGCAACAATAACCATTGCATTTTTTATTGGAGTATAATCACTTTAAAGGATTTAAATGGAGAAGGAAATGGCAACCCACTCCAGTGTTCTTGCCTGGAGAATCCCAGGGATGGGGGAGCCTGGTGGGCTGCCATCTATGGGGTCGCACAGAGTTGGACACAACTGAAGTGACTTAGCAGCAATCACTTTAAAACATGTTTGTTTCTGCTGTACAATGAAGTGAATCAGCTATATGTATATATATTTCCCATCCCTCTTGAGCCTCCCTCTAACCTACCATCATCCTACTTCTCTTGGTCATCACAGAGCACCCAGCTGAGCTCCCTGTGCAATAAAACAGTTTTCCACTAGCCACCTATGTCACACATGGTAGGGTATATATGTCAAACCTAATCTCCCAATTTGTCCCACCCTCCCATTCCCTGCCTGAAGCCACATGTCCATTCTTTAGTCTGTGTCTCTATTCCTGCTCTGCAAATAGATTAATCTGTACCATTTTTCTAGATGCCACAGATTTGCATTACTATAAGTCAGAAAGAAGAAAACAGCTGCATTTTTGATAATGCTATTTTCCTAAGTGCTTTTACATTAAATACATATTTGCAGTAAAACTTAAAAAAGAGATAAGCTTTAAAGCAAGCCATCCCATGATTTCATTACCTGTAAAATGGCATGATAAGCACGAGTCATATATGCGAGCCAGGCCTGGGGGAGGAAAATTGCCCGGTGCCACTCGGAAGGCTGGATATGAACCTGTGGGGAAAATGCACCAGAAATCAGGCTGCACAATATTAAAACAGAATAAAATGAAAACTGTATCAGGAACTCTTTCTTCCCCTTCATTTCAATGGTTTAGATTCTAAAACAAACCAAATCTGTCTAGGATCATAACCGCAAATAAGATCTTTTGGAGATTTTCAAAGGAGAGGAGTTTAGAGTCCTGCAAAGACAAAATAAAATAAGCCTGGAATTTTCTAAATTAAAGCAAATAAAATCCTACAATGACCACAAGTTAAGATGCATGTGTAATACAAATATGTCTTTGAAAATTAGGGAGAAACTCTAGAAAGCCTCTTGTCAATGTCAGGAAACTAGGTTTTGTCTAACAAATCCCCCTAGTAATTTTAAATAAAAATAAATATTGCTCACATCCTGGACTTCCAGTATGACAGTTTCTGAAGTAATAACCTTAAATTGCCAACAGAAATATCATGTTGTGTAGAAACTGTCGTGGTAAGAGCATGCAAATGAGTCCCGCACACAGCAATTGTGCACACCACTAGATAAATGCCCTTTAATCAGTGTGGGTAAACAAGAGAAAAATGATATATGCCAACACTGAAATCCTGTTTCTGAAGACAGGCCCAGACAAAACATCTGGTTTTCATAGTCATTTCTGTTTCTACCTATTAGTATACGGCTATCTTGCAACAAATCTTGCCAAGGTCTGCTTCTGTTAAAGAAAGATCACTCAAGAAAAAAACAGTCACAGTGCATCACATTTCATGTTTCCTGTAACTCATCTCATCTAAACTCAAACAACGGAAACTTAGTCTGTGTCTCGCAGACAAACAATAACAACAAACACACAAAAAGGACAAATTTCTATATGATTGCCCCAGGATCATGATAACTACAGTGTTTACGGAGATTTTTACTATACAACAGGAATTAATTTTCTCAAGTGCTCTGTGATAGGGAAGAGAACAGCCTCTCTGAACCGGGTTGGTTTCCATGGCTTCTGGCATTTTCTTTCATCCCTGTCTCAGTGTGGGCCTACAACAAGCAAGGGACTCTGGAAGGATATGAGGATTATAAATCGATCAGTGACTGCAGAGGGTTCAGAAATGGGCAGAGAGAGTCACAAATGGACATAAATAGATTATGAAGCGTCTGTGGGAACAAAGAGATCAGCTCTGTCTGAAATCTACACCCCTCATCCCATTGCTTCTTTTTTAAAAATCAGATACTCAAACAGTATGAAAGAGATATTCAGATCATGAAATAAACTTAAAAAAATTATAAAGACAGGTTTCTTGCTTTTCTGGTTAAGTACTCATTCTGTCAAGTAGAGTAGGGGGAGACTTGTCAACATATTAGCAAAACTCCTTGAAAGAATGAACCCACCAATTCCTGCTTCCTCTCTCATTGTTCAGGAAGCTGAGGAGGCACTAATTAGCCCTTGACCTTGCTCTCTGTTTCCAAAATGTGGGGACTTCCCTTTAACTTTTTTCCTATCAATTCTGTTTTCTTTCCATAAAATAGATGAACAATCTTTGAGTTCTATTTTGAGATTTGGATTACACAGAAAGAAAACCAACACCACAACTAAAACTTTTACCTCTTCAGAACTTCAAAATATCTTAAAATTTTGCTGCCAAATAATCCACGGACATCACTGCACAACTGAGAATATCCACGTGCTGTGTGCTAAGTCGCTCAGTCGTGTCTGACTCTTTGCGTGTCTGACTCTTTGCGACCCTATGGACCATAGACTGACAGGCTCCTCTGTCCATGGGATTCTCCAGGCAAGAACAGTGGGGCGGGTTGCCATGCCCTCCTTCAGGGGATCTTCCTGACCGGGGATCGAACCCACCTGGGAAGCTCAAGTCTCGGCAAATTGGCAAAGACAGCATTGAATGTTTTTGGAAAGACAATGATCTCAATTGCTTCTTGAGTTAAGAAAAGAAAGTAGTATGAAAAAAATGCAAAAGTAAATAAGCAAATCAAATGTCAAGCTTCTAAGAACAAAGACGCTCATGCCAGGAAACCTATTTAAAAGGAGGTTATAAACTGAAGGTTAAAGCTACTCCTCCTGCTGCTACTCAGACCACATCTGAGGGTAGGTGCAGGGAGGCAGTCAGGCTTGAGCCTAGACACCAGCCTGAACTCCCCAGGTTTCCTGAGATTATACCTAGTCTTTGTGTTCTGTGGAGTTAGCTGGGGCCAATCTCCTGTAAAATGCACTTTCTCACTTTTTCCCTTACAGAAGAGAGACTTAGGGAAGCGGCTTGCATACAGCCATGCCCTTACTCTCCAGCTGTGCTACAGACACAAGAGACTTTCTTGACCATTTTTAACACAAACAGATTTTAGGATCCCGTTCCAATTCAACACATAACCCTCCCATATAGGTTAATGTCTCTAGGCTGACAAATATAATTAGCATTTTAAAGTATGAAAATCATGTATCATTTGCTATACTTGTGAGAAGCCTTTGAAGGAAAGCCAATCAACAAACAAGTTCCAAATCATGACGTTTCAACCCTGTTATTCAACAGATGATAAAGCAAGGTTCTCAAGCACTGTGCACTAAGTTTTAATTAACATGTGCAATATACTTTTTCTAAGACTAACTCTGCATACCCACGCAATGACAGGTGTCTGATGGACTGCTGAGGTGAGCAGGTTCTATGATTTAGGAAAGAGTAAGAGTTTCTGTGTATAAGAGGTAGTACTAAGTATAATGAAACATTACTGCATGTGCCTAAAAGAAGAGACCACATTATGGAAATATGCAAATAGAAGAAAGGGGGGAAAGAAGGATAATAAGGCCAGAGTGGGGACAGAAGCTGATTACAGGACCAATAGGGTGATCAGTGTATCTCATTCAGAAGGTGAAGCCTGAGTGAAAACTTGAAGATGAAGATGTAAAAACAAAGGAAAGTGCTGGTGGGAATGGAAAATGGCTCAGCTGCTATGGAAAACAGTTTGGTGGGTCCTCAAAGAGTTAGACATAGAATTATGACTCAGCAATGCCACTCCTGGGCTTGAATCTGCTGCAAATGCAGGAGACTCGAGACATGGGTTCAATCCTTGGGTTGGGAAGATCCCCTGAAGAAGGAAATGGCAACCCACTTCAGTATTCTTACCTGGAAAATTTCACGGACAGAAGAGCCTGGTGGGCTACAGTCCACAGGGTTGCAAAGAGTCAGACACGGCTGAGCATGCGCACACACAGACTCACACACAGTCCCACTCCTAGGTATATACTGAAAAGAACTGAAAATACATATTCAAACAAATACTGTAATATATGCTAAAGCAGCACTTTCACAAGAGGTGAAAGGCAGAAATAACCCATAAATGAATTTGTTCATGAAAGAATAAATGGATGAACAAAAAAATGATATATCCACAATGGAATGTTATTCAGCCATAAAAAGGAACAAAGTACTAAAGCAGGCTACAACATGGATGTACCCTGAAAACATGATGTGAAAGTGAAAGAAACCAGACACGAAAGGTCACATATTATATGATTCTGTTTACATGAAATGTCCAGAACAGGGAAATCCATACAGATAGAAAGCAACTTAGTGGTTGCCAGGGATGGGGAAATGAAGAAGTGGGAGGGAACATTTAGTATATACGTGGTCTCATTTGACGGTGATGAAAAGGTTTCAGAGCTAGATAGCGGTGATGGTTACTCACTGAAAAGGTACTAAATACCACTGATGTACACACTTTAAGCCTTAAAATGGTTAGTATGATGTTACGTGACTTTTAATTCAATCAAAAAACAAAATAAAAGATAAGGCAAAGGTCCCTAAAGTGACTGCATGGCTCACTGTTTTAGGAACAGAAGGGAGGCCAGTATGATGAGCACAGACAGAGAAGCAGAGAGGAGAGTGGAAAGAGAGAGGGCTGGTGAGTCAACAGGAGAAAGGATGGCCTTCTAGGTCAGTCCTCAGGACTTGCCTTTACTCTCACTAAAGGGGGAGTCATTATGAGGTTTTGAGACAATATGATCTAATCTACATTGAAAAGGATCTTATGGACTGTTCTGTTGAGAAGAGACTATAGTGGGCAAAGGTCAAAGCAGAGAAATCTGCTCAGAGGCACCTGCAAAACTATAGGTAAGAGATACTGGTGGCTCAGAGTGGTATCATTTAGACTGTAGAATAATAGTTTTCAAGTATTTAGTTATGTAATTTTTCCACCTCACCCCAAATGTTAAGTAAAATGCCAATATATAAAGCATGAATCAGAGAAGCAGAATTTGTCTAGAGGAAGTAAGGAGGAAGGCTGGGGGCTGGGTGCTCAGCCCTCATGATCATCTCAGTCTACCCTCGGTGGGCCCTCGTGAGTGCTCATGCACGCATGCTCAGTCGTGTCTGACTCTTTACGACCCTGTGGACTGTACAGCCCACCAGGCTCCTCTGTCCACGGGATGCTCAAAGGCAAGAATACTGAAGGGGGTTGCTAGTTCCTTCTCCAGAGGATCTGCCCAACCCAGGGACAGAACCTGCATCTCTTAGCCTGTGGTGGTCCTTAGAATTCTTTAAAATGCAGTTTTAACTAGAGGCATATAAGAGAGATCAGTGGTTGTCAGGAGATGGGGGAGCACGGGAGGGGCTGACTGCATAGGGGCATGGGGTGATTTTAGGGTACTGGAACTGTCCTTATCTTGACTGTGGTACTGATTAGATGAATATGTTCACTTCTCAAAATTCATAGAACTATACACTAAAATGGGAGAAACCTACCATATATACATAACTCAATAAAATAAAATTTAAAATACATAGTTTGAAAATGACCACTTTTAGAACACATACTTCTCAAACATTCACCTCCCACTATCTAATACACTCTGTACACTTCTTTGCATCATCATTCAAAAGCCACTCTCCCTCTTATCATTCCTCTATCAACATTACCCTATCAATATTGCAGTCACCCAGATCTGAAACTTCTGATTTATCCTGGACTTCTCCCTTGCCTCCAACTCAACTGTCAACTCTGCCTCTGAAATGTTCACTGCGCTTGTCCCTACTTTCTTCCTCACTGCTGCTGCTGCTAAGTCGCTTCAGTCGTGTCCAACTCTGTGCGACCCCATAGACGACAGCCCACCAGGCTCCCCCACCCCTGGGATTCTCCAGGCAAGAACACTGGAGTGGGTTGCCATTTCTGTCTCCAATGCATGAAAGTGAAAAGTGAAAGTGAAGTCACTCAGTCGTGTTCGACTCTGTGCGACCCCATGGACTGAAGCGCACCAGGCTCCTCCGTCCATGGGATTTTCCAGGCAAGAGTACTGGGGTGGGGTGCTATTGCCTTCTCCTTCTTCCTCACTGAGTTAGTCCTAATTCCTGTCTTAATTATTGAGGCCATCTAGCTCATCTCTTAACAGTCTAAAATCTTCCTTCCTTCTAATACATCCTGAACGATGTTGCTACTATTACATTAACTCAGAATTTTTCAAAAAACCTTTGATGGTTCATTAAAGAATAAAGTCCAAAATTCCTCTATGCTATGTCCAAAGTATTTTAAAATTAAAAGTACACCATTTACTTTAAGAAATAATTTGTTGTTATGTGAGAACTCTGCTGGCTAAGATCCTTAACCAGTTCCCCCACTTACTTTCTGCTCCTCTTTCATTTAATCTGTATTCTGGTTCACTTAGGTTATAAACCAATTTCCAAGCCTGTCCAATACTCTTTAAGACCTTCGTGTTCCCTGATTGCTTCCATGGCTTTGAATGTCCTGTGTTCCTTCCTCTCATCTCTACTTTCTGAAATATTTCTCCCATCCCTACACTTGTAGTACACTATTCTACACCTCTCTTGTTATACTCAACAGGTTGCATTTTTTTGTGATTGGACACTAATCATACCAACCTAAGAGCAGAGATCATATTCTATTCACCCTGGAATCCCTCTCACGGACACTGAACCCACAACAGTGTCTCACACATAAATGTTCCCTTAAAGACCTGCTGAGCTTAACCACATTAAATGTACAGTGTTCGCTTTACGGCAAAATCTTGTCATATGAAAACTACACTATCATAAACAAGTAATCACAGAGAGTTATGATGTGTGAAAACACAATGTTAGAAAACCATTTTAATAGGCACAGCCAAATTCTAATACAAGTTGTTGAGGATATGATTATTTGAAATTTTACAAAACATGTTCAAAATGTTCTGGCTGGGAAGTGTTTCATTCCAGTTAAAAACACAGTGAGTGACAAAGCGAAATTTAAAGTGAGTATTATAAACTTTACAGTTTGAAATTTCCTAACTAAACATTTTAATTAGTATCACACAAGTTCTAGTGACATATACCTGAAATGCTAGCTAAACAGAGAATATCCTGCTTAGAAACACAATTCACAAACGTAGAGCAAATGTCAAAAGACAGAATGAAAAAGGAGATCTAGTTTCCCCATGGACACATACTTTACTTGAAGGGACTATGTGCGTGCATGCTTAGCTGCTCGGTTGCATCTGACTCTATTCTACCCCATGGACTGTAGCCCGCCAGGCTCCTCTGTCCACGGGGTTCTCCAGGCAAGAACACCGGAGTGCGTTGCCATTTTCTCCTCCAGGGGATCTTCCTGACCCAGGGACTGAACCTGGGTCTCCTGAACTGCAGGCAAATACTCTACTGTCTGAGCTACCAGGGAAGCCACTTAATTTGATAATTTACTGTTCAGAACACATTGCCTAGAAGTTTGGTAATGTTCTCTGCCTCCTGAGTGGTCTTAACAAATATACTTATTCATTTATAAGAAAATAGTCATTTCAACAGCCCTTCATCAAATAACTTAAATCGTGTAAGTCAAGCTTTGGGGAGGTTGACTATGAAACTGGAATGGGACGAGGTAGAACAGCATGTAAAACTGACAGCTCAAGTGTTTGCTATGGATTTTAAAACCTCAATCTCACAAAATAAGGCGTTTTCACGTTTCCCAGATGTATATCTTATTATCAAAAGAATAAAAGCATTTAACTTCAGTTGCTACCCAGACACACCAATACTGAGTCACTGCATTTGGTCTGTGACATATGCACACTCCTCCCACATTCCCAGAAGAAAAACCATTTGTACTTAGTGTTAGAGACCCCCAAGGCTGCTCAATGTTCCACTGTATATAAATAAGAAAGCACAGGCTTCAGTTGTCTGTCAATAGTAATCTTGTTTACACAGAATAATTTTTTGTTATTCCCGTCCCCTGACAAATACTGACTGGAAGACAAGAAGGGAGGGCTTGTGACGGACACATTTTTAAAGGAGAATGACACTCGTCACTTTGTAGGTGCTTTCTGGACATTTTAAACTCTCTCTCTCCTCCCTCCCTCCCACTTTCTCTCTCTACCTCAGTCTCTCTTCTCTCCCCCAACTCCCCTTTCCCATCAGGATAACATTAGCTTGAAAGCTGACAATTCAATCATGTCTCAAGCAACCATTTACTCTGTTATTTAATAGGAAGGGGGAAAACCCTGTTACCATAACAACTCACATTGCACAGTAATTACAGAGTCTCTAAAATATAGCAAACCATACTTTTCACAGTGTTTTCTAAGGGGAATGTGTAACAAGCACAGATACCACTTCTCCCAATTATTATTCAAAATTTTTGTCTAATTGTTTCTTATTGCATGAATGCTAACACGCTCCATGTTTTTCACAAGAAATACGTTTTTAAATAAAGAAGGTACTGAAAGAAAAGGGGAAATGATGGGTTATAGCCCATGTACTTTTGGGTATCTAGGGGAAAATGTAAAGAAGGCAGAAGAAAAAAAAATAACTTACAAGGTAAAATAAACAAGTGATGATCAATTTCAAAAGAAAGAAAGAAGAAAAAAATCTCTTTCAGAGTAGTGCCGGCAATAAGCCCAATAAAGGTTTCGCTGAAAAAAAAGATGAAAAAAGAGCTCATTCCCTAGTGCTAAGGCAGAAATATGGTTAGGTAGCAGCAGCAGGACTGGGAAAATTTGCATGTGCCCGAAGATGTAGGAAATAATGAAGCAAGGCTGCCATTCTCATCCAGGGACAAATCAGTATCATCCAATTTAGGGGAGAGTGTCATGTCAGAGTTAGAAATGCCAAAGGATGACAAGACAGGCAGCAACTTCCAGGGAAAGAGACATGTCATTCACCTTCAGCTTCCTCATCAAATGGAGCCAAGTCAGTCTCAGGATGAGAAGAAGTAGTCATAAATCAGGGCAGAGGAGGAGCTTGAAGAAGCTCTAGTAGGTCTGAAATGACCCCTGCTGGTCCCCTTTTCAAAGGAGCAAAGAGAGCAAGGGCACTTCAGTTTCAGAGAAATCTAAACTACCCCTGGTAGGTCAGGTCAAACCCAATTCAGACTTAGGTCCGTGAGTCTTCTCAAAGTACAAGGGAGAGTTTCAATTTAAAACAAAAACAGTTTTTAGAAAGAAGGGTGTTAAAGAATTTATCACAGATTAAACAGCTAGTTCTCCAAGACACTGAATATATTTGATTTAACTAATGTCATTATTGAGAAATATTGACAATTCCATGGAGCAAAATACACTTAAAAAAATGAAGAGCAGAGCATTTGAATATTCATTTACCCATTCATTCACTCACTCACTCATCTATAGTTGTATGCATTAGGGCTATAGAATATCCTATAGGTATATGTAAACTTTGGCAGAGAGGGGAGGCTAAACCATATAAATGAATAACAACACAGTTTATAATAGCTTGTTCAAATGACAATAATGTCATTTCCTAGTAAGATCTCAACAATTATTAGATTCACCATCAATTTAATTGCAACATTTCTGGAAAAAGGAAATGATCCCACTAAATGCACATGTAAAATATAAGACACACCCAAGTTTCGAAAGGATTAAAATCATTTATAAAGTGTCTACTATGTGCCAGGAATACCAACCACTGGAACTACATATGGCCAAAACAAACTCCCTGATTTTATGAAGTGCACACTTTTAAAAAGGAGAGATACACACTAACTGCCATGTATGCTGTGCCACCGAAATTCCCTCTTCAGGATTAGTAGGGATGGATGGATAGATAGTGTAAATAGTCTCATATATTATGTAACTTGAATTCATAGTTACAAACTTTCCTAAAGCAAACTCCAAGCCCAGACTTTTCACTAGAAAATTCTACCACTTAAGGAAAAATTACTAGGAGAACATTATCCTGATAACATATCAGGCAAAGATAGTACAAGGAAACCACAAAACCATATCCCTCATAGGTGCCACGGGGCAAAAATCCTTAATAAAATGTGTGAGTGCTAAGTCACTCCAGTTGGGTTTGACTCTGTGTGATCCTATGGACTATATAGCCCACCAGGCTTCTCTGTCCATGGGGTTCTCCAGGCAAGAATACTGGAGTGGGTTGCAGTGTCTTCCTCCATGGGATCTTCCCGACCCAGGGATTGAACTCACATCTCTTATATGTCTTATGCATTGGCAGGATGCATACCACTAGGATCACCTGGGAAGCCCTCTAACAAAGTATTACTAGCAAATCAAATTCAGCAATAAATAGGATACTATATTATAATCAAGTGGAGTTTATCCTAGGAATGCAGATTTGCTTCACATTATAAAAATTAATCAAAATAATTCATCCTACTAACAAGTGAAAAAAGTATATAATCATTTCAACAAATGTAGAAAAAACCCATTTGACAAAATTCAACATCTATTTATAATAAAAAAAAAATACTTCCCAATTTAGGAATAAAGGAAACTTCATCAACCTAAGGAGAAGGCAATGGCACCCCACTCTAGTACTCTTGCCTGGAAAATCCCATGGACGGAGGAGCCTGGTAGGCTGTAGTCCATGGGGTCGCTAAGAGTTGGACACGACTGAGCGACTTCACTTTATTTTTTCACTTTCATACATTGTACAAGGAAATGGCAACCCACTCAAGTGTTCTTGCCTGGAGAATCCCAGGGATGGCGAAGCCTGGTGGGCTGCTGTCTATGGAGTCGCGCAGAGTCGGACACGACTGAAGCGACTTAGCTGATACAGAATATCCATAAAATCTCTATACTAACAGTAAATATAACATTATATGTAATGTTAAGCATCCTGAATGCTTTCCTCCAAGACTATTTTGTTAACAAAATAAGAATGTCTACTCTCACCACTTCTATTCAACCATACCAAAGGTCCCTAGACAGTGCAATTAGGCAAGAAAAAGAAATCAAAGGCATACAGATTGGAAAGAAAAACATTAAGACAATCTCTATTCATAGACAACATTGCAATGAAAATCAAAAAGAATCTACAAAAAATCTACAAGAATATATAAGTAGGTAGAGTAAGGCCATAAAAAAGTATCAATTATATGTTTATATTTTATCAATGAACAGTTGGAAATAAAGACAAACCAAAAAACATTCTAATTGCCCTAGCATAAAAATACTTTGGGATGTGCAGTACTTATTAAATTTAGCAAAATAGGTGCAAGATTTGTAGTAAGAAAACAACAAAACACGGACCTAAAATAATGGAGAAATATACCTTGCATACTGGTTAAAAAACTCAATATTATTAAGATATCAGTTCTCTCCCAGACTAATATACAAATTCTGTGCATTTGTAATCAAAATTACAGCAGGTTTTTAAAATAGTTTCTCAAAGCTGATTTAAAATGTATGTAGAGACTTTGGGATTGACATGTTCATACTATTATATTTAAAGTGGATAGCCAACGAGGACCTACTATATAGCACAGGGAACTCTGCTCATGCTATGTGGCAGCTTGGATGGGATGGGGATTTGGGGGAAAATGGATACATGTATATATATGGTGGAGTGCCTCTGCTGTCCAAAACTACCACATTGTTAATCAGCTATACTCCAATATAAAATTTAAAAAACGTGGACTCATGGTTGATGAAGGCTGGGATGTGAGGGAAATGGAGAGTGACTGCTAATGGGTATAGAGTTACTTTATATTGTGATGAAAATATTCTAAGATTGACTGTGGTGATGGCTCTACATCTCTGTGTATATACTAAAACCACTGACTTGCACACATTCAATGAGTGAATTCTACAGTCTATAAATTATACCTCATTTTTTGAAAATTCAAAAAGATAACATGGGAAAAAAAGAAAACAGAAAGTTTTTGAGACTTTGGATAAGACAAAAAGCAAGAACCAAAGAAAGAAAAACTTGATAAATTCTGCAAAACTGAAGAGATACTCTTCAAAAGACACTATTAAGGAAATAAAAAGACAAGTTAGAGAGTAGGTAAAAACATGTGCAAGACACATTTCTAATTAAAAAAAAAAACAACAAACTTATATCCAGAATATATAAAGAATTCTCATTTGAAAACAAAAACCTGGATTTAAAATGGGCAAAAGAACACAACACTCCATGATGTGAATAAATACATGAAAAGCAGCTCAACATCAGTAGTCATTAAAAAAACACAAATTAAAAACCACAAAAGGAAAACCACTAACCACTATGAGAACTGCTAAATTTTAAGAACTGACCATATTGAGCGCTGGCAAGGAGGGAGAGCAACCAGAACTTCCTTATGCTGCTGGTGGGCCTTCAAAGTGGGACAGTCACTGGAAAAACAGTTGGGTTTTCATATTCACTCACCCAAAGACCTAGCACGTCCACTCGTATGTAGTTATTTAATCAAGAGAAATTAAAATAGATGTCCACATATACACCTGTATAGTAACGTCTATAGCAGCTTCAGTCATAATCTGGAAAAAGTAGAAACAGCCCAAACGTCCATCCATGGGTAAATTAATCAACAAATTGAAACTATGATGACAGACTTTAAAAATAAGACAGAATTAAGAACTGTGAAATCATACTTTTTGGGTTCAATTTCCAGGCTCTTCTACTTATGTGTGTCTAGTACATAAACAGTACCAATCTCACAGTGTGAATATAGAGATTAAATGAATGAACATATGCACGGCAAACTTTAAAGTGCCTGAGCTGGTTATGAGTTATTATTATTGCAATTGTTATTCTCATTAACTAGCTCTTAAATTTTTTATTATTTGTTGCCAGATACTCTGAGAAACTGCTTGGTCATTCTCTCTCTCTGCCTTTTTAAAAAATGAATTATAGTAAGCAGAAGATAAATCCAACCCAAAATCCTGCCACAGATGCAGCATAATTCTGTCTAATGCAACTTCCAAGTAACTCCTAAAATTATGACCTTTTCTCATCTCTTTGAAATTTTCTGCTGCTGCTGCTGCTGCTAAGTTGCTTCAGTCATGTCCGACTCTGTGCGACCCCTTAGATGACAGCCCACCAGGCTTCCCCATCCCTGGGATTCTCCAGGCAAGAACGCTGCAGTGGGTTGCCATTTCCTTCTCCAATGCAGGAAAGTGAAAAGTGAAAGTGAAGTCACTCAGTTGTGTCCGACTCTTAGCGACCCCATGGACTGCAGCCTACCAGGCTCCTCCGTCCACGGGTATTCTATAATACAAGCAACAAGTACCATAACTCAAATATTTTCTCTGTTCACAAAACTAAGGTACACCTCACAAGTTCTGATACCATTTGCTTAATTTATCAGATGTCTTCTGCCACCCCTACATTAACACTTTTCCTTGTTTCTGTTATGATGAAAGCAAAAGTGTTAGTCACTCAGTTGTGTTTGACTCTGTGATTGCAAGGGCTGTAGCCCGCCAGGCTCCTCTGTCCATGGGATTTTCCAGGCAAGAATATTGGAATGGGAAGCCATTCCCTTCTCCATCTGTTATGATAGCGACTTTTAAATTCAGGCTTCCCTTAAGAGTTAACATGTTGGTTATCCACGTTAAGTACACAGCTTTAAAGAACAAAAAAGTACCAAATCTCTTTCTTCTCCATAACAACGAATAAGATAATAGGGAGAACAAATCTAGAAATTACCTATTGTTTTTCTTCGCTTACGAAATTAAACTTTTCTTCTTCCCAGAGAATCACTACTCTCCCCAGATCTTCCTTCCTTTGTTAAAGACATTGTATTAAACAAAGATTTACATAATTTCAATTCTAACCAAATATATAAAACTAATATGGGTAGCATCAGTTTAATTCACTTCAGTCGCTCAGTCGGGTCCGACTCTTTGTGACCCCATGAATTGCAGCACTCCAGGCCTCCCTGTTCATCACCAACTCCCGGAGTTCACTCAAACTCATGTCCATTGAGTTGGTGATGCCATCCAGCCATCTCATCCTCTGTCGTCCCCTTTTCCTCCTGCCCCCAGTCCCTCCCAGCATCAGAATCTTTTCCAATGAGTCAACTCCGCATGAGGTGGCCAAAGTACTGGAGTTTCAGCTTTAGCATCATTCCTTCCAGAGAACAGCCAGGGCTGATCTCCTTTAGAATGGACTGGTTGGATCTCCTTGCAGTCCAAGGGACTCAAGAGTCTTCTCCAACACCACAGTTCAAAAGCATCAATTCTTTGGCGCTCAGCTTTATTCACAGTCCAACTCTCACATCCACACATGATCACTGGAAAAGCCATAGCCTTGACTAGACGGACCTTTGTTGGCAAAGTAATGTCTCTGCTTTTGAATATGCTATCTAGGTTGGTCATAACTTTTCTTCCAAGGAGTAAGCATCTTTTAATTCCATGGCTGCAGTCACCATCTGCAGTGATTTTGGAGCCCCCCAAAATAAAGTCTAACAGTGTTTCCACTGGGCTGGAAGAAGCACAAGCTGGAATCAAGATTGCCGGGAGAAATATCAATAACCTCAGATATGCAGATGACACCACCCTTATGACAGAAAGTGAAGAGGAACTAAAAAGCCTCTTGAGGAAAGTGAAAGAGGAGAGTGAAAAAGTTGGCTTAAAGCTCAACATTCAGAAAATGAAGATCATGGCCCCATCACTTCATGGGAAATAGATGGGTCACTTCATGGGAAATAGATGGGTAGCATAGGTGGGTCTTTAAAAATCTGGCTATGCTGGGACTTCCCTCATGGTCCAGGGGTTCAGACTCCATGCTTCTGCTGCAGGGCAGGAAGATCCCGCATGCTACGTGGTGTGGTCAAACAAATAAACAAACAAAAATCTGGCTATGCTAACTGGTGGCAACTGGTAAGACACAGAATATTATCAAATCAAATAAGTGATACCAATATTTATAAACTATGCATCAAAATAAGATTTAATGCAAACATATTGTAGAAGCACTATCATTATCTCAAATCTTTTAAAATTTTTACAATTCATACATTTTCATTTATACCTGTTTATAACTTATGTCTAAATTATATGAAATGAACCTCTTTGCTGTGGTATTTTGTTTTGTTAGTCATTCATACAGTTTAACCTATATACCACCTGAATGAGTAACTGTCATACAATTTAAAAAAACAAAAAACCCCCACAGATTTCCCAAGTGCTTTCCACCTTCCTTCTTTCCTCTGGTATTGTACAATCTGTAATGAGCAGATTTCAAGCAACACCTAATGGCATCACATAACTTTAAGAGTAGCATAAAAGAAACATAAACAATAAAATCAAAGGATTTCCCCTCCTCCAACACAATTATTTACTGTTAATTTCCAATATTTACAAGATATAAATAGTGGTACCCTATATACTTCCAAAGGATTACAATTAAGAAATAGATTATTTCTTGAAATATTAAATTGGTATTTATTCTGAACCAAGGCAATTAAATATTGATAAATAAACCAAACTAGATACTTTCCTAGATACTACTTTCTAACAGGCTGAGCCCTAAGGGAAACATGCCGGTTTCTTTGAGAAGTACATCAAAATACTACAGTTGGATCAACTATTTTGGTTGTCTTTAAAAGCTACTTTCATTATCAATAATAGAAAAATTATTTCCAAACACACACTAAATTTCATCACCATAAACCAAAGGCGGGAAACCCCAAAGCATATACAACAAGAAGCACTGTTTCAGAGAACAGAGCGGTACCTACCTCATGCACTAGAGCAAGTGAGGTCTGCTTGAAGCTTCGCCCTCTACTGGCCATCAGTCGATTCAATGGTTTGCCATCTTTACTCTGATACATTGAAATATCATAACAAAATAACATACCACCTTAAAAAAAAGAAATATAAAAACACTGCTTATGGAAAAACGTCATTAATTAGGTTCTCAGTAGTCGATATTCAATCTGGATAGAGACACTTAGAAATTAAAAGAATATGCTAAGCAAATTATTATTTTTTTTAAACTGTCAGTACAGGAAAGAAAAAACAGAAGAGCTATAAGAAGTTAGCATCTTGAAACTACAGAGGAGTGTTATTCATTTGTAAATAAATGAGAAAATTTCAAATCATGTTTATTTTAAATTTTGTTAACTGTTACTTCTAGAGATTCTATTAACTTTCCTTAAAAAATAAATCTCAATTAAAGAGAAATGCTTATGCATGCCAGTCTTTGTGAACTCCTGATAATATGGGTTCCTTTAGTTTACACCCATAAGACTAGTTTTCCATCATACCTATACTCAAATACATTCACTCTCCCTTTCTCCTCCCCTCCGCCATCTGTTACCCTTCTCCCAATCCTTCCTACTCTGCTTAACTAAATTGAACTTCCAGCATTAGCTGACCCCATGTCAGTTACAAAGCAAAGGCAGGCAGCCAAACACTAGAGTATGAGTTAGGGTAGTCTTGGACCTTATCTGGGTGATTCTGAGCCAAGGAGAAGACATATTCAAGAACTAAGACACTAAAACAGAAAAAATTACCTTTAAAAATATCTCTTCCTGAAGTATAATAGAGAAGAGTGAACATAAGCATACTGCTCTATGGATTTTTACAAACTGAACAAAAGTGTAATCAGTACCCAGATCAAGAAGCAAAACACTGTTAACATCTTAGAAGCCCTTCCTCATGTCTCATTCCAATCATGTCCACCCCCAGCCCAAAGATAACAACTTTCTAGCAACCTTTGGAGAAGGAAATGGCAACCCACTCCAGTACCCTTGCCTGGAGAATCCCATGGAGGGAGGAGCCTGGTAGGTTACAGTCCATGGAGTGGTACTTTACACAACTGGAATCAGGCTGCACACTTTTATATCTGACTTCTTTCACTTAACATAATCATTGTGAGAATCATTCATATTGTTATTGGCAGTTGTAGTATATGCATTGTCAATATTGAATAACACTCCATAATGTGCACATACCACAATTTTACTGTCAATAGGCATTGAGATAGCTTCTATCCCTTCTACAGGTGATCTTTTAGACCCAGGAATCGAATGGGGGTCTCCTGCGTGGCAGGTGGATTCTTTACCAGCTGAGCTACCAGGGAAGCTCAGCAACTAAAATAAGTTTAAAGAAAGTGAGAAAGTGAAGTCGCTCAGTTGAGTCCGATTCTTTGAGACTCCATGGACTGTAACCTACCAGGCTCCTCCCTCCATGGGATTCTCCAGGCAAGGGTACTGGAGTGGGTTGCCATTTCCTTCTCCAAAAATAAGTTTGAATGAATGGATGAAAGTGCTCAGTCGTGTCTGACTCTTTGCGACCCCGTGGACTGTAGCCCACCAGGCTCTTCCATCCATGGGATTCTCCAGGCAAGGGTACTGGAGTGGGTTGCCATTTCCTTCTCCAAAAATAAGTTTCAGATCAGATCAGATCAGTCGCTCAGTCGTGTCCTACCCTTTGCGACCCCATGAATCGCAGCACGCCAGGCCTCCCTGTCCATCACCAACTCCCAGAGTTCACTCAGACTCACGTCCATCGAGTCAGTGATGCCATCCAGCCATCTCATCCTCTGTCGTCCCCTTCTCCTCCTGCCCCCAATCCCTCCCAGCATCAGAGTCTTTTCCAATGAGTCAGCTCTTCGCATGAGGTGGCCAAAGTATTGGAGTTTCAGCTTTAGCATCATTCCTTCCAAAGAAATCCCAGGGCTGATCTCCTTCAGAATGGACTGGTTGGATCTCCTTGCAGTCCAAGGGACTCTCAAGAATCTTCTCCAACACCACAATTCAAAAGCATCAATTTTTTGGTGCTCAGCCTTCTTCACAGTCCAACTCTCACATGACCACAGGAAAAACCATAGCCTTGACTAGACAAACCTTTGTTGGCAAAGTAATGTCTCTGCTTTTGAATATGCTATCTAGGTTGGTAAGTTTAGGGCTACTCAAATAATGCTGCAGTGAATATTATTATGTCTTTTGGTGACTTAATTTGGGCTTATTCCTAAGAATGAAATAGGTAGGTAACAGAGTATGAATTTATTCAGTATAAATTGTCCAAGTGGTTCTACTAACCTACATTCCCAACAGCAATTCTGTTTACTCCACATATTTATCAATACTTTGTATTTTCCATTTTTTTTTTTCATCTTAGCCATAGCATTAGGTCTGCTGTGGTATCTTACCGTGGTTTTAATTTGCACTTCTCAGATGACTAATGAAGTTGATCATCTAATCATATGTTCATCAGACATTTGTATACCCTCTTTTTTTCCCCTCTTTTTTTAAAAAAATTTTTATTGGAGGCTAATTACTTTACAATATTGCTGTGGATACACTGACATGAATCAGCCATGGGTGTACATGTGCTCCCCATCCTGAAACCCCCTCCCACTTCCCTCCCCATCCCGTCCCTCAGGGTCATCCCAGTGTACCGGCCCTGAGCGCCCTGTCTCATGCCTCGAACCTGGACTGGCGATCTATTTCACATATGGTAATATACATGTTTCAATGATATTCTCTCAGATCATCCCATCCTCGCCTTCTCCCACAGAGTCCAAAAGTCTGTTCTTTACAGCTGTGTCTCTTTTGCTGTTTCGAATATAGGGTCATCATCACCATGTTTCTAAGTTCCATATATATGTGTTAATATACTGTGTACACCCTCTTTTTGAAGGGTAAACTCAATTCTTTTCCCTGTTTTTCAACTGTCTTTTTCTTATTGATTTTTAAAAATTCTTTACATATTCTAGATACAAGTTCTAAAAATACTTGTCTTCTGTGCCTTGCCTTTTCACTCTCTTAATGGTATACTTTCATTAATACATGTTTGTGATTTTAATATAATTTGTTATTTTTCAAAAAGATCATCCCTTTTCTCTCCAGCACCACAGTATGACTTTTGTAACAAGTCTAGTGACCTTGTATATGTAGGTCTGTTTCTGTACACTCCGTATTCTTCCACTAGTCAGTTGGCCTGTTTTTGCATCAATATCACACTGTCAATTATCATGGTTTCATAATAGGTCTGGATATCTGGTAATGTATATCCATCTATTTTGTTTTTGTTCTCCACGCTTACCTTGGCCATTATTGGTATTTTGCAATTCCACACAAATTTTAGAATCAGTCTGTCAATTTCCAAAAACCTACTGGGATGTGGATTGGGCTGGGTTGAAACAACATATTAGCTTGGAGAGAGCTGACATTTTTACAGCATGGTGTCTTCTGGTCCATAAATACTTTATATAACTCAATTTATTCGAATTTCTTTAACTTTTCTCCATAGTATTTTATAGCATACAGTATAAGGATTTTATACAATTCTTGTTAAATTTATTCTGGGTACTTGATGGTTTTTGGTACTGGTATAAATGATACAATTTTTAAGTTTCATTTTTGTTATGTATATACAAATATACAATTCATTTTTATATGATCTTTGTACAAAGTAATCTTAATTCATTTATTAATCCTAATTAGTCTGCAGATTATTTTGGGTTTTCTATGTACACAATCATGTCATCAACAAATAATGACTACTTTATCTCTTCCTTTCTAATCTGTATGACTTTTATTTCTTTTTCTTGGCTCATTACACTAGCTATGGCTTCCATTACAATACTGAATAATAGTGGTAACAACAAGCATCCATATCTTTTCCCCCAATCTCAAGGAGTGAAAGTTTCATTATTTCAGCATTAAGTACAAAGATGGCATTGTAGATGTTCTTTATCAGAATAAAAGAAGTTCTATTCAGAGCTTAATGAGAGTCTTTTATGTAACATGAATAGGAGCTAAGTTTTTCAAAGGCTTTTTCTACATCTATTGAGGTCATCTAAAGATTATACTGCCTTTTTGCTATTAATGTAATAAATTATATTGATTTTCAAACATTAAATTAACCCCACTAATTATTATTTATTTTCCTTTGTATGTACTGCTGAATTCCATTTTCTAACATATTTTGGGGAGATTTTCGCAACTATGTTCATGGAAAAGAGTGGCTTTTAATATTCCCTTCTGATATTCGGTATTAAGGTTATGCTGACCTCATCTAGGAGGGTTCTTTTTTCCCTCCTATATTAGAGTTTATAAAGATCCTTGTTATTTCTTTCTTAATTTTTTTGAAAAATTCACCAAAGAAGCATCTGCACCTAAGGTTTCTTTGTGGGAAGGTTCTTACAGACTCAATTTCTTCAATACTAATACTAATACCCAATTTCAAACTATTCATATAGTCTAGTCTGCTTTCTGTCAGTTCTGCAGTTTTATATTTTGACGAACTTCTATGTCTCATCTAAACTGTGAAATTCACTGGCTAAAAGTTCTTCATAATTTTTTTGAATGCTATGGGGTCTGAAGTGCTGTCTCATTTGTTGTTCCTAGTATAGGTAATCTATATTTCTGTTCAAACTTACAATGGTTTTATCAATTCTTTTCAACTTTCCAAAGAGTCAATGTTTGGCTTTGCTGATTTTATTTATTTTATGTGTTTTCTATTTTCATTGATTTTTATTCTTATATTTATTATTCTTTCCTTTATAATTTAAGTTTAATTCACTGTTATTTTCCATTTTTCTTGAAATAGAAGCTTTAATTATCATTGATTTTCCTTTCCTTTTCTTTTTTCAGTATTTGCTTTAAAGGTATGAATTTCCCACTAACACTGTTTCAGTTGCATCCCACAAGTTGTAATTTGGCTTATTTCCATTATCATTCAGTTCAAAATATTTTCTGATTTCCATTTTGATTTTTCCTTTGATCCATGGGTGATCTATATTATTCAATTTCCAGGCTAGTGGAATTTCCAGGCTAGTTATTACAGACTCAATGACTTCAATATTTTGAAATTTGTTGAAGTTTATGATCTGCCATATGATCATTCTGATAAGTTGCCAAACTACAGTTTGTGTGTGTGTGTGTTAAGTCGCTTCAGTCATGTCTGACTCTTGGCAATGCCATGAACTATACAGCCCGTCAGGCTCTTCTGTCCATGGGGATTTTCCAGGCAAGAATACTGGAGTGGGTTGCCATTTCCTCCTCCAGGAGGTTTCCATTTCCTCCTTATCAGTGTATATAAAGAAATCTTAAAAATCAACAAGAAGACAAATAACCCAATGTACAGTTCCAGTTCAGTTCAGTCACTCAGTCGTGTCTGACTCTTTGCAACCCCATGAATCGCAGCACGCCAGGCCTCCCTGTCCATCACCAACTCCCGGAGTTCACTCAGACTCACGTCCATTGAATCAGTGATGCTATCCAGCCATCTCATCCTCTGTCATCCCCTTCTCCTCCTGCCCCCAATCCCTCCCAGCATCAGAGTCTTTTCCAATGAGTCAACTCTTTGCATGAGGTGGCCAAAGTACTGGAGTTTCAGCTTTAGCATCATTCCTTCCAAAGAAATCCCAGGGCTGATCTCCTTCAGAATGGACTGGTTGGATCTCCTTGCAGTCCAAGGGACTCTCAAGAGTCTTCTCCAACACCACAGTTCAAAAGCATCAATTCATCGGTGCTCAGCTTTCTTCATAGTCCAACTCTCGCATCCATACATGACCACAGGAAAAACCATAGCCTTGACTAGACGGACCTTTGTTGGCAAAGTAATGTCTCTGCTTTTGAATATGCTATCTAGGTTGGTCATAACTTTCCTTCCAAGGAGTAAGCATCTTTTAATTTCATGGCTGCAGTCACCATCTGCAGTGATTTTGGAGCCCCCCAAAATAGTCTGACACTGTTTCCAGTTTCCCCATCTATTTCCCATGAAGTGATGGGACCAGATGCCATGATCTTCATTTTCTGAATGTTGAGCTTTAAGCCAACTTTTTCAC
This sequence comes from Bos indicus, assembly GCF_029378745.1. Classification (NCBI taxonomy): domain Eukaryota; kingdom Metazoa; phylum Chordata; class Mammalia; order Artiodactyla; family Bovidae; genus Bos; species Bos indicus. Next base: position 23,472,244 of record NC_091767.1, read on the forward strand.
TCTCCACTTTCACTTTCATCAAGAGGCTTTTGAGTTCCTCTTCACTTTCTGCCATAAGGGTGGTGTTATCTGCATATCTGACTTAAAAGCATATAAATTATATCACTATAAGATACAATGTTCCATGCATCACTTAAGTAAAGTTTGTTCAGGGTATTGTTCATATATTTTGTGAACTTGATTTTTCGTCTGCTTATTCATCAAGTCATTGAAGAACATGTTTTAGAGTTTCCTACTAGTATTATGGATTTGTCTATTTAGTTAGTTCTAATTTTTTGTCATGTAGTTTGAACTCTGCTATTTTGTGTACACTGATTTGAATTGTGATGCCTTCCTGATATACTGACTGCTTTATCTCCATGTAATATTCCCTTCCTTTCTAGTTTCTTCCTTTTTCAAATGCTTAGAACCGTTTCCCTGTATACTGGATGGTAATGAAAGAACCACAGAAATTCTAAATGACGTTATTTTTTTATCTCAGAGGAGTTTCTCCTCTGTTAGGCAGAGTGAAGGACTGACCATCTCAACTGAATTGGGGATTTAACTGAGCCAGGCTTGATTATAGCTTTGGTAAATCTCAGTCTACCTCTGGTTCAACCCTGTTTCTAGAGCACACCTTCTTCAAGATTTTCAACTGACAGCCTAATCGGTTTTTGACTCTTCAGTATGGGAAGATTACGGGAGATTCAGAGATTTACATCTGTCCTCAGAAGTTTTCAGGTTACCTTCTAAATTCCCATCCCACAAAGCTTCAAAATTTGACAAATACCTTAAGGGAGAAACATGCCGTGTGCTTAAAGTCCCTCCAGCTCAGTTTTGTCACTAGCGTTACCACAAAAATGTCAGGATCTCTGTTGGTTTCTCTGCCTCCTGTATCACCCTCTTGTTAAGGTCAAGCCTGAATTTCAGCCTCTAACTGAGGCCAAAATGAGTAAAGGCAACCAGGTGAAAAGACCTGTAGATCTCCAGTATCAACTCACTATTTGGGTACTTGGTTTTCAGGCCCATTCTCCTAGTCAGTCTTTGTTTTCCAAGTACTGTAAGACTGGAGACCGCTGCCTTTCAGAAGCATCAGCCTAGCTCTTTAACTTTCAGTGCAAACTCCAAACTCACCAAATATCTCAAGAGGAAAATCTCCAGTTTGTTACCTATATTAGTTAGAATCTTCAGAAAAACAGAACTAACAAGATATATATAGATACAGATATGCAGATAAGCAAGTAGAGATTTTTTTTTATCACAATTGATTCACAAGAATTTTGAGGCTGAGAGGTCCCACAATCTTCTGTCTGCAAACGAGAGAACCAGGAAAGCCAGTGGTGTAATTCAGTCTGAGTCAGGAAGCCCAAGAACCAGGAGCACCACCGTCCAAAGGCAGGAGAAGATGGATCTCCCAGCTTCACCCTTCCTCTGTCTTTTCATTCTATTCAGGTCTTCAATGGTTTGGATGTTGCCGACCCACACTGATGATCTTTACTCAGTCTGCCGACTCAAATGCTAACCTCTTCTGGAAACTCACGTACAGACACACTCAGAAATCATATTTATCAGTTATCTGAGTGTCATTTAGCCCAATTAAGATGATACATAAAATTAATCACCACATCACCCTAGTCCCTTCATGCCACTAAAAGCTTTACCGGTTTTCTGGCCTCCAACAGGCCTCTGCCTGAGCCAAATCCCAGTTCCAGTCCACAACCAAAATGGGTGAACATCCCCTATGAGGTGGGGGCCAGTGCGTGGGGCAGGGAACAACCTAAAAAAATCGGAAACATCTAAAATGTTCCCCCTATTCTGTAATTTCAGTCTGTCTCTTTGCTTTTATTTATGTCTTTGCTTCTGCAGTTCTCTAAATGGCTTTAAGATGTGATTCATATTTGTAATTTATCCAGTGTGTCTAGATGTGGGCAGCAGCAGCAATGCCTTTCCACGCCCAATCACATCCTACTTGGAAGAGAAGCTTAAATCGGTACATTAAAAACCTATACACTGATGTATCGCTTACCCGCAAGGCCAGGTTTCAAACCTGGCTGCTTGTTTGTTTCGTACATTTTCAACATAAAATTGGGGATTCCTGCTACAGTCTTCCCTTGATCTAAGCGGGCACCTCCTTTCAATGCAGAGTGATACACCCCACGGGGCATATTCACCATTTCTTGCTTCACAAGTGATGTAAAAAATTCCTCCAAAGCTGAAAGAAATAAAAGGAGATCAAAAGTAAATATCGTATGCTAGAAGAGAAACATTCATTCTTAAGTCATATACACACACCCACAAAAACAACAACTTAGCTATATTTTTGATCAAATTTCACAAAGTAAAAGAACAAGTCTTGATTCTCATCCTATTCTTAGTCTTCCTAAAACCAGAACATGGCACTCAGTTATGCAAGTTTAAAAACCTGGTCATTCGTAATTCCTCTTTCTCATAGTTTGTATATGTAATTCATTAGCAAGTCCTTTTAGATCTATCTTTTAAAATATATCTCAAATCCACCCCTTTCCATTTTTACTGCTACTTGCCCAGTCATTATCTTCTCTTTTTCTCATTTGGATGCATTTAAAAACTTGTTTCTTGATTTCTTCTCCTCATGACTACTCCTCCAAACCAGCCTCTACTCCGAAGCTAGAATTTTATGTCATTTCCATCTCTAACACCTTCTGGTGTTTCACTGTACACAGAATAACATCAAAGCTTCCTATGACCCGGCCCCCGACTCTCCTGACTACATCTCTACCACCTGCCTTCCTTCCTAGCTATGTTAAAGGCACATTTTCACATGGGCTTTACTCCATTCCTCAATAACACAAAGCTCATACCTAAGACAAGGCCACTGCACTTGCTATTCCTTCTACCTGGAACACACTAATCCTTTATTGCCATGTGACTGGCTCTTTCTTATCATTTAGAAAGAGCCTTTTCTGACTGTCCTTCATTGTGTAGTAATATCAGTACACTTATTTTTAAAAACTAATTCATTATTTATTTGTGTTTCTTCTAATTAAGCCCAAGATCCTTATTGCTTGACATCTTTACTTATCATAAGGGAATATAGTGATCCAGGACCAGAAGACGACAGGATATTCAAGCAAAATACTTGATTAACACTATAGGTTTATATTCAAGTGTTATTTTCCCAAGGACCACTAGAGGTTGCCCAATGCAGAACAAAAACAGCAACAAAAAAATAAAGCTGAACAAATCATAAGGGAAACAAAAAAGGAAACCACTGCATGTGCCTCTTCTTATAGGAAGAAAAAGCAAGAGTCCACCCACCTGAACTAGAATTTCATTCTGAACAGGTCTAAATGTCCCCTTTAAAAGACCACAGTTAAATTAAAGGCAGCAAATACTCACAGAACATGGATTACATACCCAGTTCTGTCATTCTTACATAGAGCCTTTCTAGGCACAACCAAGCTTCTCCATTCAAAGTCCAGAGAACACCTATGTAGTAAGTTTTCCATTTTGCCCTCCAGATCCACCCTCCCAACCCTGCTCTGTGCCCTGGAAGAATAACCTTTCACAACAGCATCACTAGGCTCCCTTGTCCTCTGGCTTTCAGCTGGCTTCACTCAATGGGAGATACTGGTAGGAGATCAGAGGCTGAGAACAGAGGTGAGGGCATGTTGCTCCCTAGACATCCTCCTGCAGGACTGCTCCAGGATGCCTGTATCACTCTTTTGAAGGTCCTGACTCCCCTTGCTGCTGCTGCTGCTGCTAAGTCACTTCAGTCGTGTCTGACTCTGTGCGGCCCCATAGATGGCCTCCCACCAGGCTCCCCCGTCCCTGGGATTCTCCAGGCAAGAACACTGGAGTGGGTTGCCATTTCCTTCTCCAATGCATGAAAGTGAAAAGTGAAAGGGAAGTTGCTCAGTTGTGTCCGACTCCTAGCAACCCCATGGACTGCAGCCTACCAGGCTCCTCCATCCATGGGATTTTCCAGGCAAGAGTACAAAGTGGGGTGCCATTGCCTTCTCCGCCTGACTCCCCTTAGGCAGACCTATTTATGACACAGAAGCTCTCTCTTATTCTCGTAACTATTACCTTCCTTTACCTCTTAGGCTGAGAGACATTTGCCATTCTGAGATGATCCACTATTGCTTGTGAATTTTCTTTAACCTTGACTGCACACCTTTAAGCAGTCCTTTATTAAACTCTCAACTATTCCCTCTGAATTTCCTGTGAAGACCCTGACCAATATATCATCTGAATGAAAAATGTGGGTAATTTGCATTGGCAGGTCACATATCCCAAGTCCTATATACATGACCACATGAATAACTGCTTCAAGCTGGGAGGAGTCTAGACTTTTCAGAATGTACCTAAGAATTATGTGCTTGTGAGGACAGAAGGGATCCTATTCTGGTAAAAGATAATATATGCCAAGAGATAAGTATACATCTCCACATAGACTAACCCAGAAATGAAAATTTGTCTATTTGTCAGGCACTTCAGAGAACTAAGGCCTAATAATTTCAGGCCTGAGAGCAGTTTAAATGAAAGTAAAATACCATGCATGCAACTGATATGTACAGTACCATCCGTCCCAAGTTGCTAGCTTGAAAAAGCTAACAACTAGGAATTTTCCCCATTGTCTTTGAAGCTTGCCCTGGTCTCTTCCTTCCAGATGATCAAGTGAGGATTTGAAAAGAGCTGTAGGACACAGAGTGTTAGATATAAAACAAATGTCTTCCAACAGATGAGGACATAGACAAACTATGGTACATTTTATGTGCGTGTGAAGTCGGTTCAGTTTGGTGACCCTGTGGACTATAGCCTGTCAGGCTCCTCTGTCCAAGGGATTCTCCAGGCAAGAACACTGGAGTGGGTTGCTGTGCCCTTCTCCAGGGGATCTTCCTTACCCAGGGATCGAACCTGTGTCTCTGACAATTCCTGCATTTGTAGGTGGGTTCTTTACTGCTAATGCCATCTGGGTACATCTCAAAATGGAATATTACTTAGCAATAAAAAAAGAACAATTGATACAGATAACTACTTGGATGGGTCTTAGATGTTATACTGAGCTTTTTAAAAAAGCTAATTCCCAAAACTTATACACTGTAAAAAAAAATTGATGAAATCCAAGTAGGTCTATAGTTTAATTAACAGTATGAAAGTGAATTCCCTGGTATTAATAATGAACTAAAGTTATGTGAGATGTTATCAATGGGAATAGCTGGGTAAAAGTACTCTCTAATTTTGCAACTTCTGATAAGTATGAAATTATTTCAAAATTAAAAAATCTTTTACAGCATATGGAGAAGGCAATGGCACCCTACTCCAGTACAGGGATGGGAGAGCCTGGTGGGCTGCCGTCTATGCGGTTGCACAGAGTCAGACACGACTGAAGCGACTTAGCAGCAACAGCAGTTACATCCCTATTTAAAATAATTCAAATCACTGGATTTACTTTGCAACTGCTTTTGTTCACTTGAAAGGAATAAGAAGAAAAGGGCCAGGGTTAGTTTACATTCACTGCAATTCAGTCTTCTGCCTGCTGTACCTAGAAACTTAAAATATATCCACCCTGTACTTAGGTTGTACATCTCTAAGGCAGTGTCTTTTCGTGGTTCTTACAATCACAGGGAATAAGAGGCAACAAAAAATGAAGAACTTGAACCCTCGGATGGGGAACACATGTATGCCTGTGGCGGATTCATTTTGATATTTGGCAAAACTAATACAATTATGTAAAGTTTAAAAATAAAATAAAATTAAAAAAAAAAAATGAAGAACTTTGCTCGTGGTGACATGGTCTGTCAGACACAGTCAGCCTCTAGGTCATTCACCTGACTGACTCTAATTATTGAATTTTCTCAAATAGATACAGATAATCTCAACTCCTCCTCTTCTTCCTTAGGGACAGATACTAGTAAATATCAAGTACAAACATGCAGAAGAGCCAGTTAACGGCCAGCACAGCTCTGCACATACGGAATGGACAGAAACAACAGTATACCTCGGCCACAAACATACCCCTTCTCCTGTTTCTAGTGCCAGGAGACTAGAGTAAGGGTCCATTTAAGAGGGAACAATGTCATTTTAAAAGCCCAAGAGGACTTTGAACTCTTCGGTTATCTGGGGATGTAGGTGGAAATTTGGATAACTGGAGGCGTTTTTCCTCTTTGGACCCACTATTAACCACAGGGGATTTGGGAGGTCCTAGACTCTGAGGAGCCTTGAGGTAAGAAGTGGGGATGAACAGGAGAAAGAAAATGGCAACAAGTCTTTAAGGCTTGTACTGGACATACGGGGGAAAGAAAAGATGAACTCTGTCTAAGGTGTACCGTTCGGTTTTCTCTAATGAAAGGAGGCAGGACTTAGGGACAGAAGCATGCTCTAGCAATAAATACTAAATGTATTTGGCTGAATTCCTCAGGGATCTCCATGTAGGATGAAACCGAGGATAAAAACGTCTAACATGGGACTTCCCTGGTGGTCCTGTGGCTAAGACTCTGTGCTCCCAATGAGGGCGCCTGGGTTCGATTCCTGTTTAGGGAACTAGATCCCACATGTTGCCACAACTAACAGATCCTGCACGCCACAAGTAAAGACCTGATGCAGTCAAATTAATTAATTAATTATTTTTTAAAACCACCAAAAAATCTCTAACATTATAGGCCAGTGAGATTATGAAGTGAGAAGACTATGATCATTAGTGAGAAGACAAAGATGACATTTTGTGAGTTTACTGAACTTAATTTTTACATCCATGAATATTCAGGGTAGATTTCAGACTGAAAAAGGTAATAAATGCATGCTTGTAAAAACGTTGGCTAATATTGAATTGGAATAATTGGATATAATTAGAATAATTATTTAAGAGTCAAGGTCCTATACACTTTATATCAAAACTAAATGACCACGTAACTTAATCTATTTTTAAAAAGCATTAATGGATAGTTCTCAAATATTGGTACCACCATTTCTTTAGAGTAATTCTAAAGGAAGAATATATTTCTAATGATGAAGTGAAGTGAAAGTCACTAAGTCATGTGTGATTCTTTGCAACCTCTTGGACTGCAGCCTGGAGAAGGCAATGGCACCCCACTCCAGTACTCTTGCCTGGAAAATCCCATGGATGGCGGAGCCTGGTAGGCTGCAGTCCATGGGGTTGCTAGGAGTCGGACACGACTGAGCGACTTCACTTTCACTTTTCACTTTCATGCATTGGAGAAGGAAATGGCAACCCACTCCAGTGTTCTTGCCTGGAGAATCCCAGGGACGGGGGAGCCTGGTGGGCTGCCATCTCTGGGGTCGCACAGAGTCAGACATGACTGGAGCGACTTAGCAGCAGCAGCAGGACTGTAGCCTACCAGGCTCCTCTGTCCACAGAATTCTCCAGGCAAGAATATTACTAGAGTGGATAGCCATTCCCTTTTCCAGGGGATTTTCCCAACCCTGAACCCAGGTCTCCCACATTGCAGGTGTATTCTTCACCATCTGAGCCACCAGGGAAGCCTAAAAGCATATGAGATCTTAGTTCCCTGACCAGGGATCGAACCCACAGCCCCTGCATTAGAAGGCTGAGTCTTAACCACTGGACTTCCAGGAAATGTGATGAAACTACCCAGGAAATTCCTGAAGATTCTAATGATCTTTTCATTCAGTTTATAAATAAGGTAAAGAACCATTTGACTCAGTAACTTAAGAGTCACACCGCAAATCTGTCTTGTAGAGTAAATTTAACTTTTAAAATGAATTTAAATTTTCCAGTGAAAATGATTGTTTAAACTAGTTATCCAGTTTAGTTTTAAGTCTAACATTTTTCAGTGTGTTTGGAACACCATACTATCTCAAGAAGTCCCTGTAGGACACAGATAGAATATAAGTATTTAAGACTAAAGTAAGCTAGACTATGCATATGTCACAAAAGAGCACAATTAATTAGAGAAGTAGGAAGAAAAAAGCACACACACAAAAAAATGCTAGCTTTTGTCCCACCAAATAGGACAAAAGTTTTTTTTACCAGTTTTCCCACCTGGTAAAACTGAAGGAGCTGTGAGTGACAAAAGTTTGAGATAGCAAGAGCCGGGAATGGAAAGATCCACCTCTTTTTCATCACCCTCCTCATCTTCATCTTCATCTAGGTCATCAGGAGTTTGGATTTCTGGTCTTACCTGAAATGATAGAGAAGGTGATACTAAAACCTTTTACTTGCCCTTTTCAAAGTTCATTGAGACTCATTGCTCTACAATGTCTAAAGATCATTAAAATTGATTTTCAAAATCTATTCATTTTCAAATTAACTAAATAGTAAATTCTAATCATCTTATTAGATACACTCCCAGATGAATGTAAAGAACTAATGGTAATATAGTAAGAAAATCATCATAAACCAGCATAAGCAATGATTACTAGAGAAAACTAATAAAAATTTTACGCCATCAGACAATGAAATGCAAACACATTCAGTATATTGAACTTCTATCATTTATAATTAGATATTTGCCTTGTCTGAATACATTTTTTTTAAATCAGTGATTTTAGCTATATTTCTATGATAAAGCTTAAAATCTTCTAGTAGGATATATAGTAGAGATCAGGAAGACACAGAATGCTTTAGTTGACTTATTGTTTGACTCTACAGTTTGTTGCAAGAGAATATAAAAACACTAAAATCTGTAATTGGTAGCTCTACTTTACTGTGTCTAATTTACCATTTGAAGATTTGTGATTAGTTAGGTTTATTTGAACCAAAAATTAAAAAGGTAGAAAGATTACCACTATTGTAATTTCCACAAGATATAACTGTCAAGCAATTAATTAAATTTTTAATACTTTCAATGACATACCATTGTCATGCCCATGGAGATAATTAAGCATTAGGGGAGGAAATCAAAATATATAAAAGTGGTTGCTATAACCATAAAGTGCCAGAACCCAGTCATTACCATTAGTCTGTCTCCCAGAGTTATTTTTAGAAATAATTAACAATTCCTGCAGACTGCCTTCTTCATAGGTCCCCAAAGCATTGTTCCATTTAGGAACTGCACTGAGTCAGGAAACTTGCAAGGGGATAAAAGAAAACAGGGATAAAATGTTTCTCAAGTATAATAACCTCAACTCTGATGAAGCCTTTCAACCATAACTAGTGTTCTTTTTTGCTAGTGAAGGAGTGAAAGCAGCCTGACTACCGAGTACTTTCCAAGACAAGATTTAATTCTGATTCAATCTTGAGGACCTAATTCTCAGAGGACTGAGCCAGCCATAATTACAGAGATAACATGCTCTGTGGAGGGCATGCCCGCATTTGCTGCTATCAGTGTATACCAGAGAAACCGTGGCACATTTGCAAACCTTTTGTTTCTGACAAGGAGGATTTTCTGAGCATCTCTGGTCTGCTTGTATAATTGGAATTTGCCACATTTAGTATCATCAAGAGATATCGTAGAGATTTTTTTTTTTTTGGCCATACATGTGGCATGTGGGATCTTAGTTCCCTGACCAGGAACAGAACCCACACTCCCTGCAGTAGAAGGGAGGATTCTTAACCACTGGACTGCCAGAGACATCCTCTATCTTAGAGATTTTAACTAGTCCTAGCTGCCTAAAAAGTTCCCCAAAAGGAGTTGGTTCTGGGTCCGTTTACCTTGCTTCTTGACTTTTTACACATCATAGTAAAAACTGAAAAAAGTATTCAAAGGGCATACAGGGGGAAATAGACAATAATGCTTACAGCTGGAGACTATATGCATAACACTGGTTACCACACCAGAGCATCAGTGTGTGCACGCTAAGTCACTTCATTCATGTCTGACTCTTTGAGACCCTATGGACTGTTGCCCCCCAGGCTCCTCTGCCCATGGGATTCTCCAGGCAAGAATACCGGAGTGGGTTGCCATGCCCTCCTCCCAGGGATTTTCCTGACCAGGGATTGAATTCGTGTCTCTTAAGTCTCCTGCATTTGCATTGGCAGGTGGGTTCTTTCCCACTAGTGCCACCTGGGAAGCCCCCAGAGTACCACAGCACTGGGAAACTCTGCAGCATGTCATGTTCACAGAGATAGGGGACTCTGGGAGGTGGAAGGCAGCACTAAACCCTTAAGCTAAGATGCAAACTCAGAGGGATGGTGCAATTGTGGAGAAATCAGAACCCTTATACACTGTTCATAGAAATGTAAAATGGTACAGCCCCTGCGGAAAATAGTTTGACAGTTTCTCAGAAAGTTAAATGCAGAGTTACCCGGTAGGACTGCCCAACAATCCTACTCTTAGGTATATGACCAAAAGAAGTAAAAATAAATGACCACACAAAACTTGCCCATCAATGTTCATGAATGTGAATACATTAGTGGTAATAGCCAAAAAAATGGAAGCAACTCAAATGTCCATGAGCACATATGGCATATCTATACAACGGAATATTACTCAGTCATAAGTGGGTATTAAATGCAGGTATGTGTTACTCATGAACTTGGAAAATGTTATGCTAAGTGAACAAAACTAGTCACTAAAGACCACATAGTATATGATTTCATTATAGGAAAAGTTCAGGCCAGGTAAATTTTTAGAGACAGAAAGCATATTAATAGTGCTGGGGAGGGGGGGAAGGGTAATGGGAATTGGTGGCTAATAGAATGTTCTAAAATTAGATTGTGGTAGTTCAGTGATTACACGAACAATTCTTTGAACACACTAAAACCACTAGAATTGTATGCTTTAAAGGAGTGAACCTATGGGATGCAAATTATATCTCAATAAAGTTGGTGGCTCAGATGGTAAAGAATCCACCTGCCAATGCAGAAGACTTGGGTTCGATCCCTGGGTGGGGAAGATCCCCTGGGGAAGGGAATGGTAACCCACTCCAGTATTCTTGCCTGGAGAATTCCATGAACAGAGGAGCCTGACGAGCTACAGTCCATGGGGTCACAAAGAGCTGGACACGACTGAGTGACTAACACTTTCACTTTTCAAAGTTGTTTAAAAAGAAAGGAAGGAAGGCTATAAGAAAGAGAGGAAAGGGGAGAGAGTGTGATCTGGAGGAGGGAGCAGCTGAGGAGGTAGCCACATAAGCGGAAGCATAGGAAACAGAAGTAGAAGCTGCCGCACCCTTCAGACGGACCTGAACTGGCGTGTGAACTATGCACGATAACCAAACACTCTTAATTCCAGAATTACTTCATATAAAAGAATATGATCTTTTTTGCACACATTTTAGCTTATCCAGTGTTTCTGCTCAACCTTATAATATATATATATATAATATGTAAAAAATGATTTAATTTAACAACATTTGTCTATATCTTACATATGCATATATTTTAACAAAGAAATTAGAAATGTACTGTCATTTAAGTACAGAAATACTCTGCCTACTTATAATGGTATGATTACTCCTTCAATTATGGTTCTTCAAAAGTGAGCTGATTCTCCTGAACAGATTAGCACTTACTGTTAGACCCTGGCTTCATTACACATCCCTGCTCCTCCGCTCACTTTTCTTCAAGCATTTGTTCCAGCTTCCCTATACTAGTCCCAGCCTTTTCCCTTGACTTGTATGCAACAATGGAATAAGATCAACATGAGTATAACTAGGGAAAATCGAGGGAAGACTTATGAAAGAATGCTTGTTAAAATGATAAAATGTTGGTAACTGTATCACATTAGCTACTCAAACATCCAGGGGAAAAAAAGGGGGGGTTCTTTTCAGAACATACACACACACACACACACACACACACACACACATATGCATGCGTGCACATACAGACACCAACTACGCCCTTCCAATTACAGCTAAGCTTTGTTAAAGAAACTTAAAGGGAGAGCCAAATATAAAATAATAAATTACTATTAAAATCTGCTTTAAGTAGAATATTGAAAAGCTTATCCTACAAAATGCTTCACTACACGTTCTGAGCCAGATAACCTTTCTGCCATTCTTCTGTGTGTGCAACATATAAAAATCCAGGAGTTTGTGGATAAGCAGAGAATTTTATTTGGAACATGTCAAGTATCTGCATAAATTCATTTACAAAAAGAAATAGCTTCTGATGAATGCAATGACATTCACTTAAATCAAAGCCAAACAGGTTACACCACATTAATACCAACCTAGGGTGCATAATGAATTCTTTTATATTACTCACTTCTAAAATTAACTCCAGAAATCAACAACACAATCTATGTTAAGAGCTTTATAGTAAAAAGTTCAATTTTTAAACAGCCAAATATTTTTTAATGAACCCAAGTCACAGAAGAATCAACTGAAATGTTTATCCATTATTGACTGTTTTACCAGAAACACAATTCTCTATAGTTTTTTTTTTTTTTTTTTGATTTTTTTTTCCTTTTGTTTCATTTGTGGGGTGTTGGGGGGCGCTAAAGAAGGCGAAGGAGAAGGATAAATAGCTAAAAGACTAAGAAATACAAACTAAATGGGGAAAAAATCATTCTATTTAATATTGAAATAAGTCCTCAAAGAAGCCCCACTGAATTTTTTAACCAATTTTAGACGTGCATATTTCAAATGATTAACAATACTGTTACAAATGAATAAACACATGGATTCATTCAACATTCCCAGCTCATAAGACAGCCTCAGTTCAGTTCAGTTCAGTCGCTCAGTCTAAGACAGCCTAGCACTTAGTATATATATGTCCAATAAATAATTATTAAAGCAATGCAACTGTTAAGTGTCTATGAACAACAATCCACAGAAGTTCCTAATAATACACCAGTGACAAGAAAGATGAGTTAATGAATCTGGTATTCAAATCCCTGGCTCACATGGTATCTTATTCAGTTCTGCTCTCCACAGACATTTTCCATCTTACCTTACATGCACTGTTTCATTTAACCCTACACCTTCCTGCTGATGTCTGCCACTACTTTAATGGCTTTTGATTTACCAGCCTGTTAGCTTTCTTTCAACAAGTTTCACAGTTTAAGTGGATGCAGCAATGAACAAGAAATCTTTCTTTAGTAAATTTAAAGAAAGGTGTACTTACAAAAGTAGTTGAACTATATTCCACAAAAGCAACCATGTGGATATTATCCACTGTGAAGGTGAAAGTCGCTCAGTCGTGTCTGACTCTTTGCAACCTCATGGACTATACAATCCATGGAATTCTCCAGGCCAGAATACTGCAGTGGGCAGCTATTGCCTTCTCCAAATCTTCCCAAACCAGGGATCGAACCCAGGTCTCCTTCATTGCAGGTAGATTCTTCACTGAGCCACCAGGGAAGCCCAATTATCCACTGTATCTACTTTTTTTATTTTTTAAAAATGTTTATTTAGTTGGCTGCATCCGGTCTTAGTTGCGGCACTGGGAATCGACATTGTGTCGTGCGGGATCTTTCATTGTGGCTCACAGACTTTCTAGTTGCGGCACACGGGCTTAAGTTGCTCTGTGGCATGTGGGATCTTAGTTTCTCCTACGTTGCAAGGTGGATTCATAACCACTGAACTACCATGGAAGTCCCCATTGTATCTTTTTAACATGTTTTTTCTACTTGAAATTCACAGAATGTTTTGCTAACAGATTATTTCACAAGTTTCCACAAATAGAAAAAGAGACTGCGGGAACACTTTCACTGGAAAGGTATACAAGTAGCCTTCAGTTTTGTGAGTAAGCCAATTGCCCGTGGTGCAGAGTGAGTAAACTTGATAACAAGAAGGAATCTTGGATCTTACAACTAGAAAAGTCCCTACCTGGAGAGACTTCTGAAACAGTTGAAAGTGTGCTTTCAGAGAAAGGGAGTCAGTTTCACATTACTGCCATCATCCACAACACAGAGGCGGGAGCTGACTGGTTGCATCCTTTGCCTATGGGGACTTGTTTGGAATATGAACATATTGACCATTCTGGGGGCTTTTAGTCCTTCAAACAACCAAACTGAAAATCAGTAATGAATAAAAAGAAGAATGGATGGTGCGTGGCTTTGGAAGTAATGATTTCTTCATGTGGAGGAAGGTCCTCTATATCAGAGGCTGGGGCTTGGAGGGAGGTAGACTCTTAAACCATTAAGTCCTCTCATCTTAATCCCAGTTGAGAGAATGATTCCCTGGTGGCTCAGTCAGTAAAGAATCCACCTACAATACAAGAGACCAGGTTCAACTCTTGGGTTGGAAAGATCCCCGGGAGAAAGAAATGGCAACCCACTCCAGTATTCTTGCCTGGGAAATCCCGTGGACAGAGGAGCCTGGTGGGTTACAGTCCATGGGGTCACAAAGAGTTGGACGTGACTAAGTGACTTAACCACCAAACTACCACCAGTGAACCAGATACCTGTAGAAGTGAGTCATATCCCAAAAGGGGGTTAGGGCAGAAAAAAAAGGTTGAAAAAGCAAGGCTAAAATAAGTCCTAAAGATTTCCTTTACAGACCTTCAGGCTCTGTTGGTGAAAACCCAAGCATATATATAAACCCAACTCTACATCACTACTCTTTACATTGGAAGATATAGAGCTATTTATGGTTATTCAAGGATCTGAGGATATAGGAGTGAGGTTAAGAAAGTAATATTTGACCGAGCATAGCACTTAACTGAGTATTAACTCTAACAAACATAATCAGAAACTGAAAATAACCCTCAAGTAAGATAAAATACAGGGCTTCTCTGGTGGCTCAGCAGTAAAGAATCTGCCTACAAGAGAGGAGACATGGGCTCGATCCCTGGGTCAGGAAGATCCCCTGGAGAAGGGAATGGCAACCCATTCCAGTATTCTTGTCTGGGAAATCCCATGGACAGAGGAGCCTGGCAGGCTACTGTCCTGGGGGTCACAGAATAGTTGAACATGACTTAGCAACTAAACCACCACAGAATAAAATATAAACATATCAACATTTAAAGAGGTGGAGACTAAATAGTAAAGAGTATATGGCAGTTATTTAATAAAAGCTATTATGCCAGCTGGAATATTTCAGTAATAATAGCTAAAAATAAGGCAATCATTATGTTGTGATCTAAGTTAGAAAATGCTTATTTAAAATAATAATAACAAAAAAGTATCTTTCTAGAAACTGTAGCTAACCCATTGGTAAGAGTCTGTAAACCAAATATACATGTAACTTTTTCCTTTGTCTTTCTTTTTTTTAAGAAGCTATGGGTATTGCTGATCACCACAGTGCAGTCTGAAATCCCATCTTTTTAAATGTTATGAGTCAAAGAACAAATCTTTTCTTAAGACTTCCTGTTTGTGATAACTGCATGGCAAGCTGGCCAATCTGTCTTTGAGTTCTCAGTAACACGGGAAATCCTGCCTTGTGATGGATTTGGTTTTACAAGAGCCTATCATCAGTCCCTTCAATTCAATTCAATAAACAGAAGCTTGCCTGGTTCCTACTGGCATCTAATTGTTGAATAAACTCAATCCAGAAGAAATAATCAACCCATTTTAAAATGCTTGAGGATCCCAAGAAATTCATAACAAAATTTCTTGCCATTTCACCCCTAGAATGGATTCTGGGTCATGTTACACATAATTTCTTCTAACAAAATGTCTTGCTCACTTTCTAATGGCATTCAATAAACATTTGTAGGGACCTCTCTGGTGGTCCGGTGGTTAAGCTTTGCCTTTCAGTGCAGGGGTTTGGGGTTTGATCCCTGGTTGAGGAGATCAAATTGCCAACAGCTGCTGGATCATCAAAAAAGCAAGAGAGTTCCAGAAAAATATCTATTTCTGCTTTATTGACTATGCCAAAGCTTTTGACTGTGTGGATCACAATAAACTGTAGAAAATTCTGAAAGAGATGGGAATATCAGACCACCTGACCTGCCTCTTGAGAAACCTATATGCAGGTCAGGAAGCGACAGTTAGAACTGGACATGGAACAACAGACTGGTTCCAAATAGGAAAAGGAGTACGTCAAGGCTGTATATTTTCACCCTGCTTATTTAACTTATATGCAGAGTACGTCATGAGAAATTCTGGGCTGGAAGAAGCACAAGCTGGAATCAAGATTGCCGGGAGAAATATTAATGACCTCAGATATGCAGATGATACTACCCTTATGGCAGAAAGTAAAGAAGAACTAAAGAGCTTCTTGATGAAAGTGAAAGAGGAGAGTGAAAAAGTTGGCTTAAATTTAGCTCAACATTCAGAAAACGAAAATCATGGCATCTGGTCCCATCACTTCATGGCAAATAGATGGGGAAACAGTGGAAACAGTGGCTGACTATTTTTCTGGGCTCCAAAATCACTGCAGATGATGACTGTAGCCATGGAATTAAAAGATGCTTACTCCTTGGAAGGAAAGTTATGACCAACATAGACAGTATATTAAAAAGCAGAGACATTACTTTGCCAACAAAGGTCCATCTAGACAAGGCTATGGTTTTTCCAGTGGTCATGTATGGATGTGAGAGTTGGACTGTGAAGAAAGCCGAGTGCCGAAGAATTGATGCTTTTGAACTGTGGTGTTGGAGAAGACTCTTGAGAGTCCCTTGGACTGCAAGGAGATCCAACCAGTCCATCCTAAAGAAGATCAGTCCTGATGTTCATTGGTAGGACTGATGTTGAAGCTGAAACTCCAATACTTTGGCCACCTGATGCGAAGAGCTCACTCATTTGAAAAGACCCTGATGCTGGGAAAGATTGAGGGCAGGAGGAGAAGGGGACAACAGATGATGAGATGGTTGGATGGCATCACCGACTCAATGGACATAGGTTTGAGAGGATTCCTGGAATTGGTGATGGACAGGGAGGCCTGGTGTGCTGTGGTTCATGGGGTGGCAAAGAGTTGGACATGACTGAGCGACTGAACTGAACTGAACTGAGGAGTTAGGACAAAACATAAAACAGAAGAAATATTGTAAAAAATTCAATAAAGACTTTAAAAATGGTCCACATTAAAAAAAAAAAAACTTAAAAAAATAAACATTTGTATGTTTTTGAATTAGCAGTAACACTAAACATGAAACCATACACTTTACTCCTTAATATTACCTGAGAATTGAAAGCTGGTTATATTAGGTAGATGTTAGAAAAGGTTGGTTGTTTTTAGTCTAAAAACTGAGAAAATGTCATATAATGTGTTAACACTTAAAAGAGAGTGATACCTTCTTCACCCAGTTCTCCAGGACTACCATTTCAAAACAAATAAATAGCAGATTGTTTTCACAAGGCATCTCAAGTCTCCATCACAAATAAAGATCTTTGGGTGCCCAGGTGACAGAAAACCATACTCTGTGTAGTCTGGGTTTGGGTAAAGTGGTTCCAGAGTGACACAGATCTGCTCTGGGCACAGGAATACAGTCATACAACTGGTCACCTTATGGAGACTACATTTTGCTCCATACATGTCTTCCATTTGCTTCAAAGAGATTTAAATTCACTATCTGTGACGTCTAAGACCTCTACAATCTATAACAGATAAAACAAATAGTGAATATAAATTCTTATCTTTTAAGGACAATATATCTAGAGTTACAGGTAAGACTCTCTTCCATAGCGGGATACAAATAAAGCTATACATCCAGGAGAAAAGAGACAGCAGTGAGAAAGCAGAAAGCCCTACCTCTTCAGGCAGATGAAGAATCGTGTGGTCCCCGGCACCAAAGTGTGACAGAGATTTATAGGCAGCATTTGCGACATCTGGGTCCTATAAAATAAAGAAATGGCATATATTAAACATCAACTCTGGAGGAAGAAAAAAAATTTTCCCTCACCAACCTTAATGTTCTATAGTCAGTGCTTTGGAAATGGTATTCACGCCTCACTTAGTATGTCCCAATTAAAAGTAGAGAGTAAACAGCATTGGGCAGACACATAAGAAGCACCAAATATTTATCCTCGTTGGGACATTAAACATAAAAATATGATTCTTCTCTGATTCTTCAGCTACTTCACAGGGAAAGTTGACCTTTTGGAATCTAAGCTTTTTCACTCGTGAGTTGGGTACAATATCACTGACATTTTTTTCTCCATATTTCTTGATTGGAAATGACATTAAAAAATGGAGTGGGCTTTTTATCCATTTGATGTGCTTATTGGTGGGAAGGGGCAAAGCAGGAAAGAGAAAGGACCATTAAAAATGAGAGACAATGGCAATAGTCCCTCTTCATATCCATCAGCATCACAAAGTAATAAGTGCATTTTATGGTGAAAATGTATTAACTGGCATAAATTAAGAATAATTTTTAAAGTCTAAACTTGTAGTCATAATTTTTAAATCAAAAATTTTAAATTTTTATCCTATTCTTATAGTTCTTTATAACACAATTCTATAATTCTCATAATATTCTTGTATTACAATTCCTACCCCAGCTTGGTTCTGTTTCTCTGACACCCTTCTGATAGTACCTTGTTTTGAGTATGGTTCCAGAGGAAGCTGAGGACTTGAACTTTAAAATTCTGAAAAATCAACAAACAACAGAATAAATTCTAAGACAAAGATAAAATTGACAGTAATCAATCCAAAGCAGCAAATGTCAAAAGTAAATCACTTTCAAAATTATACCACTTGTAACAAACTTAATCTGTACTTACTTACCATTCATAAAATGAAAACATTCAGATTCATCATCCAAACATATGGATATGTTAAATCAGGTGAGACTTTTAGATTAAACTAATACAATTATGTAAAGTTTAAAAATAAAATAAAATTAAAAGAAAAATAAACCAATGAAAAAGAAAAAAAAAGATGCATATAGCCAAGAATATTGTACCATAAAAAAATAAATAAATAAAATAAATTTCACTTCACTTTTCACTTTCACTTTTCCCCCAACCATTTCTTACTGACCTCTCAAATCTCAGTACAAATGTTAGATTACTCTCTTCTTTCAGGCCACTATTCCTAATCCCCTACCCAGACGAGAGTTCTCCCTTCTCCAAGCAGCCATATGGCACCTGGCACAGTTTAGCATTTAATGTGATTATCTGGGTATGTGGTTAACTCTCTCCTAGCTTGTATAATCATTAAAGGGCTATCTGTCTTTCTCATTTCAAAGGCTGGTATATAAAGAATATAAAGCCCACTCCCTCAAATGACAAATATTTAATAAATAAGTGAGCATAAAAAGCCATTTATCTTCCGGCACTTAACGTCTCCTTCATTTTAGCCACATCTAACTTCTTGTCCTGATAGATCATATGAGGTTCTTTTATACCTCCTTGACTTTGCATATTCTCTTCAAAACTTCAATGGAAAGCAATCTTTAGTAATTCTTCATGATCCTTGTCCAACAGCACCAACTAAATAAGGTTTCTTTAGTGTCCTCCTAAGATGTTGGTCATGTCCGCCACCATACTCTGCTAACCCTTTGAATGCACTCAACAAATGCTATTGTAATTATTATTGCTTATGTCTATATCTTTTACCAACTTTTGAGCTTTCAAAGGCAGGGACTGACAATGTGGTATAATGGAGCTAGAAAGTGCTGGGTTTAGAAAATAGGTTTCACTTAGAAACTGCAGTATTGGCTCAGTTATTTGTCTTGCATGTAGCAGATACTCAGTAAATATTTGTTTAATGAATGAGTCAACCTCTCAAAACCTCAGATTCTCTTGTTATAATATGAAAAATACTTTCTTATCAGATATTAGAAGTAATACTTTGACATAAAGTAACTAGTGCTGGGACTATAACTACTTAAAATAGTATCTATTATTATTTATTAGTATCTCTAAGGCCTAGTACAGCTTTAATAAATATATTCTGAGTCAATGAATGAATGTATCCAGCACTTAGAACACATGTATACCTGTGGTGGATTCATTTCGATATTTGGCAAAACCAATACAATATTGTAAAGTTTAAAAATAAAATATAATTTAAAAAAAAGAGAGAAAAAAAGCAATTCAGAAAATACATTAATTGAAACATGGACTCTATTTTCAACAAGCTTATATTTTAATGGAGATAATATTTGTGCACATGTACCTGAAGTAAATATAAAATAGAAATAAAAGTTCTTAAGACAGTATAGATAAAGAACTTAAGGAATAACAGACTCCTGTTTGAAGAAAAAGTCTCAACAGATGGGATAACTTAAACTGATTCTTTATTTCCTAAAATAGACTTTAAAATTAGAGATGAAAAAGAAAGTAATTCAAGACAGAAAGAACAACATGAACAAAGGAAAAAAAAAATAGAAAAATTTGGAAACAGAGAAGGAAACTACAAGTGGTTTGGTTTCCCTGGAGTGTGGGAGGCAGAAAAGTAGAGTGAGGTCCAATTGTAAAAGACCTTGGCTCCGTATAAGGCGACTGGACTTCATTTTCAGGTAAACAAAATGATTTGGGGTGAGGTGACATGGGATAGCAATAACCTAAGAAATGCTTTGGGAAAATTACATTTAATTCAGGCTTACATGCCAACAAATTCTAAGCAATTAACAGAAAAAAAAAGTACTTACAGGAAGAGAGAGGGGGAAGGAGAAAGAGAAGGAAAGATAAAGTGGGAAAGGTGGGAAGAAAGGAAGGGACAGAGTGAGTCAGAATGACAGACGGAGAGGGGCTTTCTCTACATTTCTCCCCTTCTGCTCCAGGTGGGCTCTGGTCACTGAAGGAATCTCCCTTACTAGGAGAAAACTGATGGATAGAACATCCCAAAGCTGCTATCTGAACAACAGGGGAATCCTAATATGATTACAAGCATGAAGATAAACCAAAACAAAATGTCAGTGGAAAAGAATGAAAATTTGAAGGGAAAAAACACAGTCCAAAGGACAACTTATAACAGTGTAAGCAAACATAAAAAACCAACACACAAATCACTTCACACTTTAATCTGTAATAAAATCTGAATAACTCAAAGTACAAGCAGCACAAAGGTACATGAGTTCAGCTCTTGAAGACAGAAAATAAATATACACAACACAACATACAAAGTCCTTAATTTGGTTTTTAGTCTGAGCTCCTTATCAGTAGCCTGGCAGACTTTCTGACATCATAAAGGTATGTACCCATGAATGGCAGTCATAAAAAAAAACAACTGTTGGTGAATTATATAATCTAGGAGTCTTGAATTGATTCTTTTTTTAATACCCCCAAATAAAAGCCCGAATGTGAGAATAAACTCACAATATCCTGTACTGCTTCATTCATTCATTCAATAACTAGTTTCTGAATACATATTATGTGCCATGCTAGATATTGTGTCCTTGGTGAGGACAAACTTGATTTTACTCACTGTGTAGCATTTAGAATGATTAGAGCAAGTATTATCTTACACTCCTATCTTATCATGTGATCTAAAACAAGTAAGGGGCTATTCCTGGAATCTTATGGAGTTTATCAAACTCTGTGAAGCACTAAATCAAAGTAAAAGTTTACCAAGACTTCAAGTGAAAATTAATTGAAGTTCTTTGAAAGAAAAGTAAAAAACATGAGCTTAAATGAGGTTATAGCTACAAAAGTGGAGATATAAATGAATCTGCCACCCTCTCATTTCATTCAAAGAAGAGAAAATAAAGAAAATGTTAAACAGAAGCGCATGAATCTTTTAGCAAAATGTCTTCCACCAAGTAGTTCATTACAATGCCAAATACTGACTAGTTCATAAAATTATTTTCCTCTCCTAGGACAGTTTGATTTTACAACCATCTTCATGGAAGAATATACACAAAGAGCGAAGATGTATATTGAAAATGTAAACTATTAATAACACACAAAAAATAAAATCTCTATGCCCAAGCTAGAAGCAAAGCACAAATAACACTATGTCTACACTACTGGGAAAGTCTGCCCTGCCTTACTAAATCCTTTATAATACTTTGTAGAATTTTAAACACCAACGAGACACAGTTAAACTGTTGGTCTCACGAACTGTATTCTTTTAGAAACATACTGGCTTTTAATAATCTTGACTATACTTTCATAATGAAACTTGGCATCCTTCATGTAAGTAAGTCTTAAAGACAGAGGACTGATAAGAGTGGATATCCATCTATTCCTAGGAGTCCATAAAGATATCATCATGTTCGCAGAACTAAAAGCACTAAAGGATTTTTAACACAAAATTACGAATAATTTTTTCCCAAAAGTCATGGTAAAGCACACATTTTCCCAATGTGGAAACAGACAATTTGTTGAGATCCAAACACATACCTCATACTCAGCTGTATTGACTGTTAAGGAAGGAACCAGAGAAAACAGTTCACTGAGGGTCTTCAAAATGAGAGGTCTTGTGTCACAACTCAGCTTTGGGGAGAGAGCATTCCAAGTGGAGCGAATACAAACCACCTGTGAAGCAAACACAAACGTCAATACCTAACAAAATCCCAGCTCATCTGAAGCCATTAGTAAAGGGTACTGTCTTTTATTATGAGGAAACTTAAGAATAAGAACTCTTAGAAGATAGGATTTGATAAGTTATCACCTCTCAGAAGAAATTATATAAACTAACATAAACTGTTGTTGAAGAAGATCCAGCCTGCCTCCCACAACTGCTTTTTTATAGCTTTATTTTGGTTAACCAAAAAAATAAAACTCTCTCTCTCTCATGCATGAATACACAGATTAGCTACACAGATTAACTCCAGATTAGCTACAAACATTGCTGAATAGCCATTCTCAGAAAACAAAGACAGGTAAGATAATGCTAGTACATTTCTAAATCCAAGTATTCACAATTTTTTATAGTTTTCCATCTTGCTGAAACTATATTACCACTCAGAAAATTGAGATGTTAGTAAATACAAATAAAACACTCTCAAATCATCTTACAAATTTCTAAATGAGGTAGGCGAATTATTTTGTTATTTAAAATAGTAACTTAAAACTTTGTTTTAAAAGTCATTTCAGATTTTAAGAGGCTGTTAAATGATAAAAATTAAACTAATAAATGTCATTTCTAGCTTGATCCAATTTCCTTAAACCAAGTATTCTTAGGCCATTTCAAGATCTGATTTATGGATGTTCAAATATCTTCTTAAGTTCAATTCCAACTACAACAGATGATTTCTTCACTTACAGATATTTTACTAAAACTTTAAAACTCAGGCAGGAAGAGTGACAACACACATCAATTAGAGTTGGACAAGGATTAATCTTTCTAAAACACTACAATCTTTTATCTTAAGCTTCAATTAACATACACAATTTATTTTCATATACTAACATAAACTGGGTTCCCAGGTAGCTCAGTGGTAAAGAATCTGCCTGCCAATCAATGCAGGAGACGCAGGCTGGATCCCTGGGTAAGGAATATCCTCTGGAGTAGGAAATGGCAATGCACTTTAGTATTCTTACCTGGGTAAATCCCATGAACAGAGGAGCCTGGCAGCCTGCAGTCCATGGGATCGCAAGGAGTTGGACATGACTGAGTGACTGAGCACACACACTAACTCAAATTATTTAGGAAACACTATATAAGGTAAGTGAATAATATATACTTAAGGACACAGATTAAGGAAAGACTCAAATATAGCAGAAAGTATTTCAGAAAACTTGGGATTCAGTGCTTTTGCTCTTATTTTCCACTTTCCATGAAAGAGCAGAAAAATGCTCTTTGACTTGGGATCCACTACAAATTTGGATTCCACCATCACTAAGGGTTTTACTATCTGTCAGGCATGACATTAGGCACATTTATACAAATATTACAAAACAGCAATATTTGAAATTAAAAAAAAAAAAAAAACAATCCTTTAAAAGCTACCAACTCAACATAGAGTATATACCCAGAGTAGGATACAGCACTAAGAGGAATAATAAAATATAATCTAACCTTCAAAGAATTTACCACCTTATCAGAAAGAAAGAGAAATGTACGTAACTCTAAATTATTGAAAAACAAAAGGTACATGATAAGATTTTGAAATATTTCCAACAGAAAATAGGCTTAGGAGGAATCCAGGTAGGAAAGCTATGTCAGTGAGTGGGAGTCATCAGAGTGTCAAGAGGCAGAAAGTCTAGAGATAGGACTTGAAGATGGAATGGAAAGAAATCAGGCAGACCTTTCACAAGGAAGTGGAAAGCATAAGCCAAAACACAAATAAAGCTAGTTGTAGGCATGCATGAGTCCTGGTGAAGAAAGGCTGGTGTAGATCAAAGAGCACCTAGAATAGCAAAGCAGTTTGGATCAGAATCAAAAGGAAAAGGAAGCCTCCAGAGATTTCTGAGTTGGGCAATAAACTAAATTCAAAGGTTATTTTTGAAAGATTCTTCTGGTAGTCTGTAGTCAAACTCAAAGCTGTCATGGACTTCTCTAATTCTTATTTCTCCCTAGTCCTTCACATAGAGCCTCAAAAGTTTTCCAAAAAGCAAACGCTCAATATAATGATTATCCATGCCTTCTCCTTATTTTAAATGCCTATTTAATTCCAACTTTCTTTGTTTCAAGACCAAGTTCACATCTCAATTCTACAATTAACTTTTCTCTTACAATTCAGGCCTTATTTTATTCCTTTCTTTCCTCTAACTTCCAGCATTTAAAACTCTATACTTTCCAACTTAGCACTTAATTATATACTGCCTAGTATTGTTCACTATTTTCATGAATATAAATTGTCTTCTCAACTAGATATTGAGCTGCATGAAGACAATGACCACATCTTCTAGTTCTCACTCCCTGCTCATCTAGCACACTAATAATTATATCAGATTACCAGTAGTTATCAACTACTGATGATACTGGAACCTGAGAAATAGTAAATCTGAGATAGAAACGGCAAGAATTAAAAGGTCTTGGACAATGAATTGGAAAGTAAGATGATTTGGGCCTAGAGACCTGGGTGAATAAAAAGCAACTTAATAAAATGGAGGGGAAGCTGGAAGGAGCATCTTTGCAGGAAATGAGGGGATGGATATGTTTTACTGGAGTTCAAGGAAAGACATCCAGAGAGAAATATTCTGCAGGCATTAGGGAAAAACTCAGATGTAAGGCTGGCTAATGACAGTTTTGTCATTTAAACATTTGTATATATCAAAAGCCAGGAAGAAGTATAGTCTCATACATGTTCTGATGCACTTTGCAGATCAACAAAAAAGATGCCTGGCCACCAATTATGGAAGTACAAAAAGGGGCCTTGTCTTTTCCATAGTGGTGAATGGGGAGTGAGGCTACATCTTCCAAGTATTTTCAAAGGTTTACACATTTTAAAAGTCTTGTAAAGTTTAAAAATAAAATTTAAAAAAAAAAAGTCTTTTTCCTAAAAAGTTTGGAAACAAATGCCTGAAATAGTACTCTATACACAGACTATGAGAAGACATTCTAGCATCTCAACAGTGAATTGTGCCTTAATTGTAAGCAAGGTATACCTGCCAAGAATTATCAGTAAATCGAGGCTTGCCCATACACAATCAGGAGCAGGGAAGTCTTTAATAAAGAATGCTGCTTTCTCTGACCTTCCCAACACTGGGCCGTTCTTGACTAGATCTTAAAGATCGTCTGACCCTGAGGGCTCCTTGGATTCAACCTATTACCACCTTGCTATGTCCATCTCCTAGAACCTTACGGATTTCATCCACTAGCCTTATGATCTGTCATAATATATCAGATGAGCCAAGTTCAGGGTCCTGGTCCCAATGGGCTGTTTTACCTTAACAATTCATTACCCAATGACTTGTCTATTTTCAAAATACAGATTGACGTCAGGCTCCAACACATAATGGGCGACACTTGAAATGACTGATAAAGAACATTTTTTATATACTCTTGAGCTGAAATGGAAAAATTGAGAGTAGGGGTAATTAGCCAGGGCCAGAAATAAAAAGGAAAATACCTGCACTATGGTACTAAAAGGAGGTTGTCAGTTTCCGTAACCTAATTGCTTGAGTTTAAATGCACACATGGAAAGAGGAGATACTGCCTTTAGCCTATAGCAGGTAGGGTGTTGGAACGGAGACCTCCACATAAAGCCAGCATGAAGGGCTGTACCCTTAGTGTAATGGTTGGACTAGAAACCACTGAGCTGAGAAATTAACATAAAAAATGGGGCTCCTGGATCACTCTTGGAAAGCACTCCCATAATATATATTCCAAATGATTTGCACCGAAAAATAAAATAAGCCCCTCTAAAAATAAGTTTATAGCTTTATTCATTATAATATGATTAACACAAACGCAAACAATTGTCAGAGCTAAATGGTAGAAAATACACGCTATCTATAAAGGAGTAAATTAGAATAACAACAAACTTTTCAAAATTAACAAGACCAAATGATCATGAAATAAGATCTTAAAAGTGCTGAGGAAACTATCAGCCTACAATACTAAACCCACAATTCAACAGTAATGTTAAAACAAGAAAAAACAAAATAGAAGGAGCAATACCTAGGTATTATATTATGCAGATACAGCATATGAATATTTACAAACAAGCGACTCAGAATATCTTGCTTAGTTTGTCTATGAGATTTTGGAGAATTCATTCCGAGTGCTAACATTATGCACATTTTGTTGCCATTTCTGTTTCTTGGGGAGAATGACACTTTTCCATGTTATTCTTCCATAAGAACTTTAGCAACACTAAACAGCACAGATTAAGGAGACCCAGTGCAGCATGATATACTGGAAAGAGCTCATGACTGGACTTATAAAGCCCAGGTTCTCCTATTTGGTAGTTGTGGGACTATGGCAAAGTCATTAATCTCCTTCAATCTGTTTCCGCAGCTGCAAAACAGAAATAATACTACTAACATCTGCTCCATGTACAGCACAAGGTTAATAATAAAGGGAATACTGAGGCAACTGTATGCAAACACACTTTATACACTGTAAAAGAAAGTTATTGACGGAAAAATAATGAATCATAAAAGAATCAGGGTCTTTGCTTCAATTCTTGTGCCGTAAGAATGCATTTGTTCCTTTGCAGAGGCAATAGATGCCTATTACTCTAATTTTACCTCCAAAAGCTATTTCTAGCAATTCCAAAGAACAGCCTACTCCTTTTGTCCTGATGTTTTACTCCAGCAGAGGGAAAGCTTTATAAAAACCTTTAGGCTATGAAAACCGCCTTATTTGCCCTTTTCATAATGAAGGTAAAAGAAACTGCCTTCACAATTAAGAGGACTCGAGTCATCATCATGCAGTGAAACCCTCTTAAGCTAATTCAGCCCACACAATTCATAAAACAGGACACTTCTGTTACCAAAATACAATAACAGGGGCTAAGAGAGAGTTTAAGGAGCCACAATCAATGGAGCAGAAACAATAGGAAAAATAACATTCTTTCTAATCCTAATAACATGGGGTTAAAGGTTATAAGTATTAAAAAATGACTAGCACAGGTTTATTTAAGCAACTTCACAGTCTTTTAATGTCTGAGTCCAGGGTATTATCAAAGCAGTGTTGTAGAAAACAATAGGAATAAATATTGAGTTGCCTTTTTAAAAGTCTCTTATAATGTAAAGGGACAGTATTTCTGATGATTAGAGTTGCTCAACTTCTATCCTTTCTTGGCAAGTAATAGAATGACATATCTAAATCCCAAATTGTGGTATAGTGAATAAAAAATAAGTGTGCTTGATGGGATAAAACAACTGTCATACTAACAATCCCTAACATCACTATACCATTTCCAAAGAAGGCAAGACCGAGGTCTTCAGATTGTTCCATATTTCTGAAAAACTGGCAGTTTGCAGTACAGACTTATATATATATATATATATATATATATATATATATAAGTAGATTATATAGATATATATAATTCTTATATCTGCATAGAAGAGGCTGGAACTGTAGAAGTGATTCAAGTACAAACAAGTATTTATTAATACTAAACAGACTGATCTAGATATCAAGTCACCCAAAAGATTCACTATGCAGTGGCCCAGGATTTTAGATTTCTCTTTTATTCCCCCTCGTGAGCAGCTGCAGCATCCCCGAGACACCTCCCTATAGGGAACAGTATCTTCCAATGCAAACTCCATTGATTTCTCTGCAGGAACAGAAAGAAATGACACAAAGAGCTCCCTGCAGGGACGTTCACTTTTCAGTTTTGCTAGATTCTGTCTGAACTAATTATCGATTTCATGTCGGACATTCTTCTGGCATGAACTACCAAATTCACAGTAAGATTGTGTCAGAAGTATTCTTTGACAAGAAAATGATTAGTGCTTTATTCCTCACAAATAACCAGAGGGAATTTTTCAAAAAGGCCAGTTCCTTCCCCTGTTCAGATAAGTGGAATTTAGACTTCAAGGTAAAAAAGAAAAATAATAGAAATTCAATCAAAATAGCTTAAAAAAAAACCCAACTGCTTAGAAGTTGTTTAGCAGATAAAATATATATGGCTATATAATAACTACATAATCAATAAACATACCCCAGGAAAACAATACTGCACAAAGCTGAAAAAATTCTGATGTAACTAAAGTGAAAGTGAAGTCGCTCAGTCGTGTCCGACCCTCAGCGACCCCATGGACTACAGCCTATCAGGCTCCTCCGTCCATGGGATTTTCCAGGCAAGAGTACTGGAGTGGGGTGCCATTGCCTAAATTCAGGTGTAACTAAAGAGTTTCCTGTAGGGTCTCAAAGAAAATACTAGCCAGTGACATCATAAGAGTTTAGATTGAACAAGTTACAACATGGATGAAGCTTTAAAACGCCAGGCTAACTATGGAGAACAGTGGAGATCCCTTGAAAAATTAAGAACAAAACTACCATATGACCCAGCTACTGGGCATATACCCTGAGGAAATCACAGTTCAAAAAGATACAAGTATGCCAATGATCACTGCAGCACTATTTACAATAGCCAGGATGTGAGGCACCCCAGATGTCCATCAACAGATGAATGGATAAAGATGTGGAGGATCTACGCATATATCTATGTATATGGAGAATAATTGCTTTACAATGTTGTGTTGGTTTCTGCCACACCACAGTGCAAGTTAGTCCTAATTGTGCGTGTGTGTGTGTGTTCTCTCCCTCTTGAGCCTCCCTCTCCCCTCCCATCCCACTCTAAGTTGTCACGGAGCCAAGCCGGGCTCCCTGTATTATATAGCAGATAGATACATGTATATATAGCAGATATATATAATGAAATATTATTCAGCCATAAAAAGGAATGAATCTGAGTCAGTTCTAGTGAGGTAGATGAACCTAGAGCCTGTTACACAGAATGAAGTCAGTCAGAAAGAGAACAATATCCCATATAGTGCATATATATGAAATCTAGAAAAATAGTACTGATGAACCTATTTGCAGGGAAGGAATGGAGATGCAGACATAGAGAACAGACTGTGAACACAGTCGGGGAAGAAGAGGGTGGGACGAACTGAGAAAGTGGCACTGACGTATGTGCGCTATCATGGGTAAAACAGCCAGCTAGTGGGCAGCTGCTATATAACAGAGGGAGCCCGGCCTGGCTCCGTGACAACTTAGAGTGGGATGGGAGGGGAGAGGGAGGCTCACAAGGGAGAGAATACATACACATGCACACACACACACACACACAATTAGGACTGATTCACACTGTGGTATGGCAGAAACCAACACAACATTGTAAAGCAATTATCCTTCAATTAAAACACACACACACACACACCAGATTGTGTGAAAGAAGCCAGTCACAAAATACAACACATTATATGACTCCATTTATACAAAATGGAAAACAGGCAAATTTAGAGTAAAATTATTGATTGTATAGGGTTGGGGGCTGGGGAGGGATAAAGGCACTGTGTGATGATAGCTAGGGGGTACAGAGCTTCTTTTGGGAGTGATGAAAATATTCTAAACTTGAAAGTCATGATGGTTGCAAAACTGTCAATATATTAAAAATCATCAAAGTATAAACTGTAAATGAGTGAACTGTACTATTTGTGAATTTTATCTCACTAAATCTTTTTATCAAAAAAAAAAGATTTCAGATTTCGTGTGGACCTGTTTGACACCAGGGAAACAGATATTTTGGTATCAGAGAACTCTAAGCTGGAGCCTTACCTGTGCCATTAATTAGCTAAATGACCTTAGGTTTTCCTCCTCTGCAAAATGAAGGGTTGTGCTTGTACTAGGACTCTCTGGAGAAATAAAACCAACAAAAAAGAAAAGAAAGGAGGGAAGGAAGAAAGATAAATAAAGATAGGGAGATGGATAGACAAAAAGATTTATTAGAGGAACTGTCTCAAGCAGTTTTGGAGGTCAAGAAGTCCCACAGTCTGCAAGCTGGAGAACCAGGAAAGCAAGTGATGCAAATCAGTTCAAGTTCAAAGACGTGAGAACCAAGTGGCTGCAGTGTAAGTCACAGTGTCTGCAGGTGCAAGAACCAGGAGCTCCAAAGTTCGGGGGCAAGAGAAGAAGGATGCCCCGTATCAAGAAGAGAATTTACCCTTCCTTTGCTTTTTTGTTCCATTCCAGCCATCGTTGGATTATTTGATGTTGCCACACTGTTAAGGGCAGATCTTGTTTCTAAGCCTAGGACTCAAATGCTAATCACTGTCAGAAATGCCCTCACAGACACACCCAGAAATTATGTTTTACCCGCTATCTGGGCATTTTGAAGGCCTCTCAAGTTGGCATAGAAAATGTGCTATCACAGTATAAAAAAATTGAAAACAAAATACTCATCAATAAAAGACTGGGCAACAATATGAAAATGCAATATACAATGAAATACTACGTAAGTGTAAAAAAATGTATATACATATTGCCGGGGGGAAAAGTACACACTATATTAAGATGAAAAATCAGCTTATAATACATAGTATGCTCAATAAGGGGTGTTCCCCAGTGGCTCAGAGAGTAAAGTATCTGCCTGCAATGTGGGAGACCAAAGGTCAATCCCTGGGTCAGGAAGATCACCTGGAGAAGGGAATGGCAACCCATTCCAGTATTGTTGCCTGGAAAATTCCAGGGACAGAGGAACCTGGTGGGCTGCCATCTATGGGATCACACAGAGTTGGACACGACTGAGCGACTTAGCAGCAGCAGCTAGTTTCTGGAAGCTGCCAGTACTCCGTGGGTCATGATTCCTTCCTCATATCATCACACCACCTTTTATTCTGTTTCAGTTGTCACGTCACATTCTCTCTTTACAGTAGTTAAATCTGTCTCCTTCTTAAAGGCACACCTGTGATTACATTTAGGGTACCACACACATACGGTATGGACCTAACAGAAGCAGAAGATATTAAGAAGAGCTGGTGAGAATACACAGAGGAACTGTACAAAAAAGATCTTCACAACCCAGATAACCACGATGGTGTGACCACTCACCTAGAACCAGACATCCTGCAATGTGAAGTCAAGTGGGCCTTAGGAAGCATGACTACAAACAAAGCTAGTGGAGGTGATGGAATTCCTCTTGACCTATTTCAAATCCTAAAAGATGACGCTGTGAAAGTGCTGCTCTCAATATGTCAGCAAATTTGGAAAACTCAGCAGTGGCCACAGGAGTGGAAAAGGTCAGTTTTCATTCCAATCCCAAAGAAAGGCAATGCCAAAGAATGCTCAAACTACTGCACAATTGCACTCATCTCACACGCTAGTAAAGTAATGCTCAAAATTCTCCAAGCCAGGCTTCAGCAATATGTGAACCGTGAACTTCCTGATGTTCAAGTTGGACTTAGAAAAGGCAGAGGAACCAGAGATCAAATTGCCAACATCCACTGGATCATCAAAAAAGCAACGGAGTTCCAGAAAAACATCTATTTCTGCTTTATTGACTATGCCAAAGCCTTTGACTGTGTGGATCACAATAAACTGTGGAAAATTCTTCAAGAGATGGGAATCCCAGACCACCTGACCTGACTCTTGAGAAACCTATATGCAGGTCAGGAAGCAACAGTTAGAACTGGACATGGAACAACAGACTGGTTCCAAATAGGAAAAGGAGTTCGTCAAGGCTGTATATTGTCACCCTGCTTATTTAACTCATATGCAGAGTACATCATGAGAAACCCTGGGCTGGATAAAGCAAAAGCTGGAATCAAGATTGCTAGGAGAAATATCAATAACCTCAGATATGCAGATGACACCACCCTTATGGCAGAAAGTGAAGAACTAAAGAGCCTCTTGATGAAAGTGAAAGAGGAGAGTGAAAAAGTTGGCTTAAAGCTCAACATTCAAAAAACTAAGATCATAACATCAAGTCCCATCACTTCATGGCAAATAAATGGAGAAAGAGTGGAAACAGTGGCTGACTTTATTTTTTGGGGCTCCAAAATCACTGCAGATGGTGATTGCAGCCATGAAATTAAAAGACGCTACTCCTTGGGAGACAAGTTATGACCAACCCAGACAGCATATTAAAAAGCAGAGACATTACTTTGCCAACAAAGGTCCATCTAGTCAAGGCTATGGTTTTTCCAGTAGTCATATATGGATGTGAGAGCTGGACTATAAAGAAAGCTGAGTGCCGAAGAATTGATGCTTTTGAACTATGGTGTTGGAGAAGACTCTTGAGAGTCCCTTGGACTGCAAGGAGATCCAACCAGTCCATCCTAAAGGAAATCAGTCCTGAGTGTTCATTCGAAGGACCAATGTTGAAGCTCAAACTCCAATGTTTTGGCCTCTTCATGTGAAGAGCTGATTCATTTGAAGGGACCCTGACGCTGGGGAAGACTGAGGGCAGGAGGAGAAGGGGACAGAGGATGAGATGGTTGGATGGCATTACCGACTCAATGGACATG
This sequence comes from Bos indicus, assembly GCF_029378745.1. Lineage (NCBI taxonomy): Eukaryota > Metazoa > Chordata > Mammalia > Artiodactyla > Bovidae > Bos > Bos indicus. The sequence goes on from NC_091767.1 coordinate 23,504,721, forward strand.
AGTTTGGGTAAACTCCAGGAGTTGGTGATAGGTAGGGAGGCCTGGCGTGCTGCAGTCCATGGGGTCGCAAAGAGTCGGACACGACTGAGTGACTGAAATGAACTGAACTGAACAGGTAGTCCAGGATAATCTACACATCTCAAGATCTTTAACGTCATCATGTACACAAAATCCTCTTTATTATATAGGGTAACATTCATAGGTTCCAGAGATTAGGACCTGGATATCTTTGAGGGTCATTATTCAGCCTACAGGAATGATTTTAAAATGCTTTCATAGTGGTAGTTGATGTACAGCTTTATGAATCTACCAAAAAATCACCAAACTGTGAACTTTAAAAGAGTGAACTTTATGATATGTGAATTATATCTCAGTAAAACTGTGACTTTCTTAAAAAGACACGGTCGTCAGAAAAAATATAGCTATTACACAGCTCAAAAAATAAGAGGCAAACAATTTGTGTGTAGTTGTGCTCAGGCATACCATAAAGGAATGAAGAAAATTCCATAAAGTCAAGGTTAATAGTGCTTTAGATAAATCTTTCAACAACCCATATATGGAATCAGCATGTCTAGTAAAATGACATAACCACATATACATATATGCATATAACTGTACACATATAAATGTAAATATATATTAAATGACACAACTACATATTTGTATATATGTGTATGTATGTATACATTTTATAAATTTATTTAATACATATGCATAAACTGCAACAGACTGTTATATTCTAACACAGGAGAGATGATGATACAACCAGTTTACTGTGGAACTCCCATTTTTCCTTTGGGATACCTGGGTGACACGTGACCATCTGATGGAAATACAAGTAAAGAAACCATCCATCCCTATATTAAATGTTACGAGAGCTTAATTTTATTCTCTTTTTTGAGATAAACGATAAATAAGAAATATTCTAATATCTTCTTCCCATACCTCATGGCTGGACTTATACACAAAACATTTTAGAGACTGCTGCTCTTGACAATGCTCCCAAACATCACTGAATACCAGAGTCACTGAGGAACTCATTAAAAAATAGAGAGCTTGGGCTTCATCTCTAAAGGATTCTGATTTTGTAGCGCAAGTTATCCACAGAATTTTGAAGACTACACTAGACATCACTGCCATTCATTTTTCAATAAAGTCCATAATGTGGACAGAGTAGTTGAGCCAAACAAGTGAAAGTGAAGGAAAATCACTTTCACTGAAGCTATAAGTGTAACATGATGAAACAAAGTCAATGATACTCTTTTGTTTGACCTGTTTTCAACAATTTCAGATCAAAATCATGCAACCCTGTGAATCACTGAAGCAAGTTAATTGTTCAAACAACCACTTACATAAGTAGAGGCAGTGTGCCATGGCCCTGAAGCAAAAGGAATGGAACCTCTGAGAATATCTTACTCATTACTGTTGAATTAGAATCTAGAGCAACAGGTTTCATTATGCTACTATGAGAAGATCTAAGCCCAGCTTTTAATAAAGCTCAAAGACCTAACAACAGGGCCTACATGGGTATGAAGTCATTTAAATCATGAAAGATAAGTAATATATACTGAAAACATGAGAAGAGCATTAGAACATCGAATTAATAGTACAGTCCGTAGACTTGAACAAATCCTTTTCTGGTCAACTTTGCAAAGTCTTTCAAACTTAAAATTAAAGAATCTTAAAACAAAATGTATATACTATCTCCTTTAAATACGACTTCTGGATTTGGAAGCATGTTAAAGAGGCATTCCAAGTAATTCTGTACCTATATAAATATTTACCAAAAGTTTACTGACTTAATTCCCAATACTTCCCAAGCCTTTCACTAACACATGATTTCAGTCATCTAATCAAAGTGAAGTCTAACCTGGAAATGTTAGTGTTTCTGGAAATGAGTCTCTTCGTGATATTTTATCTTGGGAAATGAGAAGGTAAGATCAACACATTTAATGGATAACCAACAAAGACCTACAGCATAGCACACAGAACTCTGCTCAGTGTTATGTGGCAGCCTGGATGGGAGGGGAGTTGGAGGGAGAATGGATACATGAATGGCTGAGTCTCTTCCCTGTTCACCTGAAACTTCACAACATTGCTAACTGGCTATACCCCAACACAAAATAAAAATATTTTTTTTAAAAAAAGGTCAACACATTTATATAGCATGGAGATAAGTTTAATTACCACAGGTAACAATGACATTTTTTATAAATAATTCTAGGTTCACATGGGTATACGATGAGTAAGTGTTTAAAAATTCTAGGTCACTTAAGGGTATATGTGAATTTCTTAGAAGGTACCAAAATAATGTTTTCCATCATGTCTCAAAATCCATAAAGCCTTTCAAACGTGTAATGCCATCTAATCTACAACCCTCCTTCAGAGACCCCCTTTCTACATCCTATGTCTCCATTTACCCCAGGAAAAACCCACCCCTTGTATAAGCTTAAACGATATATTTTATTCACAGGAATGGCAGAATGGCACACAATTAGCATCCTTTTAGTCATGTCATTATTTCTAGCTCAGTGGCGTTTATTCAGATGAGCACAATTTGCAACCACTGAGCCCCGCTCTTCTGATGTTAACTGGCATCATTAAAACCCTCCTAGTGTCCAGTTCATTTGATCTTTTAAAGAATACCCTAGGTTTGTGCCTGAGCCGGAAACTCACGGCTGGATACCCTGAACAGCGTTCATGTTTGGTCACAGACTACTCACATCAGTTAATAATCCTTAGCAAATTCCACTTTAAGAGGGAAATCTTTTCATACAAAAAAATTTTAAATACAAAATAAAACGGAATTAAGCGGAAACGGAATTAAAATAATGAACAGGAGGGAGAAGGGGTTCCTAAATGTCATAACTTAGAAAGCTGAGATTGTAAAATGTTCAGAGTGAAGTATCTAAAAGATTACACCAAATCTAGGTACAGTAAAGGTCAGACAGAGGAGAGAGGATGGGATCATAAGCGCAAAATTAGGAAATGATAAAATGCCAAGACTTCAAATTTAAAATTTTCTCTAAGTTTGATTTAGTGTTTGACTTTGCATAATCTACAAATACGGTCTATAAAAAACTGAAAATGACCAATTAACTAATTATTGAAAGCTGAAGTCTTTTCTATTTAAACAGGAAATGTCAGTATTTGAATTTTCTCACACATTTCACACATGTGTTCAATAGTATTCCATTATACAACTTACTACAGTCAGTTAAAATTTTATTTTGAAAATGAAAAACCATATTTAAAATCTACTTACAGCGTGACAAAGTAAATGTTATAATATCCACGAATGTTTAATAAAAGGCAAGTTCCTGCTGTCCCTTTATAGTTAAAAATAAGGCCAAACTACAACTTTCAACTGTAAAGAGTCATTGTGTAGTACATAAAAAGCTCAGCGTGGAAATAGATTCAACAAATGTACAAAAAGAGTTTTCATGCCCAGGAAGAACTGAAGGCATCAAAAAACATGCCCCAACTACAAATAACATAGAGCTCGGTTCAAAAAGACAAGCAAATTCCTTGCCTAATGCATAGCAAATTAAACTTAATCAACTCCTCTGCAAGGTCGAACGGGCAATCCACCTTTAAATGTCCCCACAAACAAAACGTAAGAACAACAAAAGAGGTTCCAGAGAATAAGTAATAAATACTGAATCCACAGTAGGTGACAGAACCCTTACTGTACACAGCTGAGGAAAATCTGCCATGGAACAATGTATCACATTTCCATATTAAATTATATTTACCACGCTGAAAATTGCTTAAACAAAATGCAGGATTTCTATTGGCCATTTTAATACCACACTGATTCCCTAAAACTTCCAAACCCAATCCCGTTGAAAACCTGAGTCCCATTGAAAATCGTTCCCACCCCATGGAGCCCTGAAGGAGCAACTAGACAAAGAGTTGGGATGATGGGAGAGGGCAGGGAGAACTACCTTACCCCATGATTTCAGAAATAAATCAATAAAAGAGGGTAGAATAGCCAAAACATAACCTTGGCATAGGGTATTTCCGGGAAAATCACTTCAGTGACAAATGGCCTGGAGTGAACTCTTCCAGCGGTCAAGAATCCCCAGGAAAGGGCCCTCCCCTCCTTATCTATTGCTCAATTGTACAATACTCCGCTTTGAAAATATAACACCCTCTTGGAGCTAGGCGAGATGAAAGAGCTTTTCTTCATGATCCTGCAACGCCTATTAATTTTTGCTACAAGAGACTCACAGCTGATTAAGAAAACAGGGTTAGCACTGCCTCACATTCCCATCTCAAGGACTTAAGACAGAAAAATCTTAAAAGTGAATGAGCCCTCTTTTTCAGTACAATGTACTGATTTTCATTTATGCACACACCAAAAGCTGTTTCTCCTCCAACTGTGGGCAATTTGTTTAGACTGGAAGTCATTTTCCTCCTTGAAGCATCAGAGGCCATGTTACTAGATTCCTATGCGGTTAAAGAATTAAATTTCAGAAAAACTATGACTCATTCACCACCACCCAGAGCACAGATTTAGAAATCAATGGCTGAAGAAGCAAAACTTGTACTGTCCCCAAAGTACATTCACACTTCTCCCAAGTGGAAAAGCAACATGATACAGTGGAAAAGCACAAGAAGTATACAGAGTATGTGAATGTCTACCTTATCATGTCAATTTGGATGTTACTTTGACTTGCCAGGCTCATGAGCAAATAGCACCTACATTACAAGATTACTATGAAGTATAATACAGACTATAATGGACACCAAATGCCAAACATATTCACTAGCATGAAAATATGCAGCTTTAATAGTTTTGTAGTATTAAAGTATAGCAACACACAGCAAAAAGTACAGATCTTAATTGTATATTTCAATGAATCCTGACAAATGTATACACTATTGTAACCACCACCTCCATCATGAAACACACCATGGAAATATGTGAGCTACATATGCAATTTAAAATTTTCTAGTAACCACATTTTTAAAAAGTAAAAGCAGACAGATTAATTTGAATTACTGTCATTTTACTTAACCCAATCTATCCAAAACATCATTTTAACATGTAAAATAACCTAAAAATATTGAGATATTTTATACAATTTTTCATACTAAGATATCAATGTGCTGTCCATTTTACACTTAGAGCACAACACAATTTGAATTAGTCATAGTTCAAGTATCTAACAGCTCTTAGATACAGACCACAGTCCAGAAGATTGCCTCTTGCCCCTTTCTAGTCTACCCTTCTCCCCACCCCAAGTCAATTACCGTGCTGATCTCTATCCTCATAGATGAATTTTGCCTATTCAGGAATTTCATAAAAATGAGATGTATGGACTTTTTGTGACTGGCTCCTTTCGCTGAGCATGCTTCAGAGATTCATCCATATTGTTGCAAGTAGCAGTAGTCCTTTCCTTTTTATTGGTGAATAGCATTCAAATGTACAAACACAATACCCATTTGAGTTGTTTCCAAATATGTTATAATCGTTAAGCTGAAATGAACACTCATATACAAGTCTTTTTGTGGATATGTATTCATTGACTCAGATAAATATCTAGAAGTAAAATGCTAGATCATAAGTATACATTCAACTTTATAAGAAACTGCCAAATATTTTTCAACAATGACTGTATCATTTTATAGTTCTGCCAATAGTGTAAGAGATATCAAGTTACTTTACACCTTCTCCAATGTTTGATATCATCAGTCTTCTTTTTTTTAAATTACTGATTTCAGTGGTGTGTACATTTCCCAATGACCGACAATGTTGACATTTTCCCATATTTATTAGCCAATCATATGACATCTTTTTTAAAGAGTGGTTTGGAAAAATGAAGGGAGAGTTGTTACATGGGCAAACTGAGATTACTTACATGAATTTATTTCAATGATTAAAATAAGGGACATAATTCTAAGGACTACCTGAGTCAAGCAGAAAATGTAAATCTAAAAGCCAAGAGAAGTGCTGCAAATTAAAGTACACGCTTCTCAAAAGGTAGCTGTTACTGTCACTTGGTATTAACTTGTCCCTCCCACGTGGAGAACCAGGCCAGATTCTGCAAGATCTTCCTCTTTAACAAGAGAGGGTAGATATCTGTAATTTTTACTTTTAATTAATATTAGAATTAATTAAAAATATTAGTCCTATGATAATGAAAGAAAATTAGCAAAAGTTTTTAAATTCTGATTTCTATAAATGTTAGTGATTTATATAAAGACAAACATCCTTAATACCATAAACATTAAACCATTCAGGGTCCTTACTGATTACTGGTCAAAGATGGTATCTACTGGGACTTCCCTGTGGTCCAATAGTTAACACTCTATCTTGCAGTGCAGGGGACATGGGTTTGATCCCTGATCTGGGAACTAGGATCCCACATGCCATGGAGTAACTAAGCCCCCATGCCACAACTCTCTCGAGCATGGCAATGAGAGAGACCATGTGCTACAACACTAAATCCCACATGATGCGTGATATAGCCAAATAAATAAATATTAAAAACCAAAACCCCTCAAAAAAGCTATCTATTATATTACGACAAGGGCTGTCAACCTCAAAGACAGATAACAAAATCATTTTGAGTGGCAGGCAACAGTGCCCCAGAAAAGTTAGAAAGAAAAAGTTGGTGAGGGCAGCTCCCGATTCCTCTTTTCCCACTGCTGCTGCTAAGTCACTTCAGTCGTGTCCGACTCTGTGCGACCCCATAGATGGCAGCCTACCAGGCTCCCACTAGCCTCCCATATTACAGAACATATTCTAGGATATTCTTATTCTTCAGTGACTATTCATATCATGTACATTTTAGTAAGAATGAAAGTCATAGCTAAAAATACTTCAGTGGCAATGCCTACCTAGGAGTATATCCATTATTTGGGGAGAACAGAAGAAAAGATATCTGTTGATAGGATATAAAACACAACTGCTTTGGAAAACAGCCTGGCAGCTACTAAAATGGTTAAAAATAATTACATGATCCAGCCATTCCACTCTTAGATAAATACCCAAGAAAAACAAAGAACTTGAAAACGGAAGTTCACAGCAGCATTATTCATAATAGCCAAAAAGTGGAAACACCCAGGTGTGGTGCACGTGTGCTCAGTCATACCCTGTGTGACCCTATGGACTGTAGCCCACCAGCCTCTTCCTTCCACTGGATTTTTCAGGCAAGAATACTGGAATGGGTTGCTATTCCCTTCTCCAGGGGATTTTCCTGATCCAGGGATCGAACCTGCATCTCCTGCCTGGGCAGGCAGATTCTTTACCACTGAGCTACCTGGAAACAAACCAAATGTCCATTAACTGATAAATGGATGAATAAAATATAGATGAATGGATAAATAAAATGTTGTATAGCCATACAGTGCAATATTACCTATAAAAAGGAATGAAGTATTGATACATGCTACAACATGGATGAAATCTTGAAAACATTATGCTAACTAAAAAGCCAGTCACAAAAGGCCACATATTGTTTGACTTCATTTACATGAAATGTCCAGAACAGGCAAATCTATAAAGACAGAAATTAAATTAGTAGTTCCCTATGGTGGGGGCAAGGTGTGGGGCATGGGGTGGTATGGAAGGTGTGCAACTTCTTTTGGGGGTGATGAAAATGTTCTAAAGTTGATTGTGATGGTGGATGAACAACTAATATTCAAAAAGTGACTAAATTTCACACTATAAATAGGTGAGCTGGATAGTATGTGAATTATACCTTGATACAACTGTTTACATAAAAAGAAAGAAAAACTAAAGGTACTGGAGAAGGCAATGGCACCCCACTCCAGTACTCTTGCCTGGAAAATCCCATGGGCAGAGGAGCCTGGAAGGCTGCAGTCCATGGGGTTGCTGAGGGTCCGACACGACTGAGCGACTTCACTTTCATGCATCGGAGAAGGAAATGGCAACCCACTCCAGTGTTCTTGCCTGGAGAATCCCAGGGACGGGGAAGCCTGGTGGGCTGCCGTCTCTGGGGTCGCACAGAGTCACACGACTGAAGCGACTTAGCAGCAGCAGTGATTCAGAGTCTCTTTCTTCTAGTCCTAAATGTTCTTTTCCTCTGCCACCTGGTATTGCTGCTTGAGATTTAGAAAAGTATTCCTTTGATGTTGTATCTTTCCTCTGCACTATTTCTGAATTTCAAATACATTTGGTGTACTTAACACAATGCTTTCCCATACTAGGCTGTGCGCCCCTAGAAAGCTGAACATGCTCATAAATCTTTATATCCAGAGAACCTTGCACAGCCTGGCTTCAGTTTTCAATATTTTTATTTTAAAATTGATGTTTTTGGTGTCCTGCCTAGGGAATTTTTGCCCAGCATGTGCACTGCAGTGGACATAGGACTGGGGGAAGCTGTGCCATCTCTTTTTCCCTTGGTCTTCTCACTACTTCTACTCATCAGAGAATAAATGAAAAACTTGGCAGAACACTGTTGAAAGGCTGCCAACCCTTCTATTTGAACATCTTTTCCAACAGGCAACAAACTTTATGAAATTATGAGATAAACAGGATCCCTTTTACACTTACAGCCCATAAACCCAAAAAGCAAAACAATGACAGCACTTTTTAAGTGTAAAATAAAAAGTATGGATTTAAATATGATCTTTAGTCAACAAGATGGATTTCTAAAACATCTTTTAAAAGCATTCATAATAACAATATACATCAATGATTTTAAAATAAAAATTTTAAATCACTTCCACTCCTCTTAAATATTCTCCAAAGCTCCAAAGCTAAGCCTACATAGAGCAAATCCACTGTGAGGAAAAAATATTCATTTCAGACCTTCCTTTTCCTTATGGGCCCCTCATGGGTAACAAGCAGAATTGTCATATAACAAGAAGAAATGCTGCCCTCAATGAAGTGATGATATAATTGAACTGTTCTCTGTACTAACAAATAACACTGCCAGAAACTTAGGAACAATTGTTACATTACAACTTTCTATTTCATGCTCAATAAACATGGAAAGTTACTTTAAAAATAAGCTAATTATTTATATATGTTAGTGTTAGTTGGGATTCCCTGGTGGCTCAGCTGGTAAAGAATCCCCCTTCAGCATGGGAGACCTGGGTCCGAGCCTTGGGTTGGGAAGATCCCCTGGAGAAGGGAGTGGCTATCCACTCTTATTTTTTAACTTTCCATGTTTATTGAGATAGCCAATGGGAATTTGCTGTATGACTCAGGGAACTCAAACAGGGGCTCTGTAATAACTTAGAGGGGTGGGAATGGGCAGGAGCCGGGAGGGAGAGTCAAGAGGGAGGGGACATATCTACACCTATGGCTAATTCACACTGACATATGACAGAAATCAAACCAATATTGTAAACCAATCAACAATAAAAAATTAATTAACATTAAAAAAGTAAACTAACCATAAGATCATAAAATATCCATAAAACTCTAAAATATTTAGTTCAAGAAAACAATTCAAAAGAAAGGAAAAACTTTACATATGTAATTACTTCTTAGACTAATTATAAAACTTTAGAATCCAATTGAAAATGAATTATTTGATGACATATGATACTTTCACTCAATGGAAAATAATTAAGCCATGAAAACCTGTAGCTACATCAAAAATCACTCTAGTAAAATGTAAATTGAGAAGATGGAAAGTATGAAATATATGTGCAAAGAAAATACAATGGGAAAAATGGAAAAATCAAAATGGTTTTGTGAAATGTGGATGAAGGATGCTTTTATTATCCAAAGTAAATGGGATGTTATTAATGTAAAAATCTAAAGTAGGATAAAAACACTTCAAAAAGTCAGATGTGACTGAGCATGCATATATGAAGAAACATGTCAATACATCCTTAAAATATAAAATTCAACAAATAACCCATAAAGCACCAAAAATCAATCTATTTGGGCTCAAATATCTTTTTCATTAGGATCTCTATGCAAAACCTAAATAATTTGAAATCTTATGCATTCATGTATCATAAAGGAAATAGAGAAGTATGAGGGAAAGAGTTCAAACTTAATGCTCACAAAAAGACTTATCCATTTAATATCAGAACAGGACAAGGGCAATGAACAAAAAGATGGCCAGCAAAAACACAGAGTGACAGTATATGAATTATATCTCAATAAAGCTGTGTTTTTTTTTTAAGTGATTAACATATTATCTCTGAACTCAGGTAGACCTGGGTTTGAATCCTGGCTCTACAACATTTTAGCTGGATGACTGGGCAATTATTTAACCTCTGTTAGCCTCCCAGAAGAAAACAGCACCTTATCACATAAAGAGCTTTTTCGCATAAGATTAAATCATATAATAAATATAACGATTATAGTATACAGTGCTTACTACATAGAAAGCACTCAGGAAATCAATAGATGCTTACTATTATTATTATTAAAATATCTCTAATAGTTTTCCATCTGAAAGCACTCTGCTAATTTCATATAAAAATAAAGGAAATGTCATCTGTGGACAAAATAGCTAAGTGGAACATATGTGTCTTTACTTGATATTTCGCATGGATTCATAAAAAGCTCTCTTTATAGTAAATGGCCCAGAAAAGAGTTCATGATTTCCCAGTATCCTTTATTTATCCTTTGGTTATAAGGATACTTATCCAGTATCCAGTATCCTTTGCTTCTTAGAAGCAAGAAGACAAAATTGTTTTACCAATCATTCCTGTAGGAATGAAACGTAACACAGCTGACCAGGGAAGTTAAAAGCAACAGAGAAGAAAATATGCAAAGGACCTGAATAGACACTACTCCAAAAAGATACACAAGTGGCCAAGACACACGTGAAAATATGCTCAATATCACTAGTCATCAGGGAAATGCAACTCAAAGCCATATGTGATAACACTTTGTACTCACTAGGAAGGCTACAGTTAAAACAAAAAAGCAGATAAGCATTGCTGAAATGGGGAGAAATTAGAATATCCACACTCTGCTGGTGTGAACATAAAACAGCACAGCCACTTTGGAAAACAGTTCTGGAAGCTCCTTAAATAGTAAACACAGAGTAACCATATAATCCAGCAATTTTATTCCTAGGTATATATCCCTCAAAAATGAAAACATGTCCATGCAATTACATGTTCACAATATTCACAGCAGCAATATTCATAATAATCAGCAAAAATCCAAATGTCCATCAAATGATGAATGGATGAATAAAACATAAGATAGTTGCATCAAATATTATTGGATCATAAAAAGAAGTGGAGTATTGGTACATACTTTAAAGGTGATGAACCTTATAAATATGTTAAGTGAAAGAAGCCAGTTACAAAAGACAATATGTTGTCTTTCTTCAGATGGAATCCATCCTTTCAATCTCTCACTGGAGACCATGATAAATGATTAAGCAGCAATAATTACAGGTTTAATCTGACCCTATCAAGGACAAATGAGTCTCATAATGACTTTCAAAATTGAAGAGTCCATTGTCAACCTTCGGAAAAAGAGTTAACTCATAACACAAAGGCCAGGATGAGAAAGCCTGTGTGCTTAGTTGCTCAGTGGTGTCCGACTCTTTGCAACCTCGTGGACTGTAGCTCTCCAGGCTCCTCTGTCTATGGATATTCTCCAGGCCAGAATACTAGAGAGGGTAGCCTTTCCCTTCTCCAGGGGATATTCCCAACCCAGGGATCAAACCCAGGTCTCCTGCAATGCAGGTGGATTCTTTACCAGCTGAGCCACAAGGGAAGCCCGAGAATACTGGAGTGGGGAGCCTATCTCTTCTCCAGTGGATCTTCCCGATACAAGAATTGAACTGGGGTCTCCTGCATTGTAGGCAGATTATTTACCAACTGAGCTATTAGGGAAGTCCTCTTTAAATATAGGGTTATCCAATTTACTCTCTTCAAATTGTTTTTAAAAATTTCACAGCTTTAGGTTGTCTTTTCATATTCTTAATTATATTTGATAGCAAAGGATCCACAGAGAAATAGAGAAATCACTACCAAATGTTTCTGGGAAGAAGATTCATAACCATGCTGAATATTTTCATTCTTGAAACTCTTGGCAGCCATCAATGCTTCACACATGGTATCAATTAAAAGACAGAATAAATAGCTTCATAGAATTCATGTTGGCTTCTGTGGATAGCATACTGGCAAAACACCAAAAGATTAGCCCAAAATTACTAAATGTGGCCTGGCAAGGGCCACCAAATTTAGTATATTTTACAACTTTAACACACGTCACAGAACATAACAGCAGCAGCTCCACAAATAATGAACACACACATACATACACACAGCTTGGAAAGATTAAGCAAAAGAGAAAGATATATTATTACTATAAGGCCCACCACAGGGGAATAGATTATTTCTGTTTATTTAGATGAACATAGAGTTATTCATTACCAAACATAAAAAAGAACATTCTATTACCAAAATTAACAGTGATGCAGTTTCAACAAATTTCACAACTGTAGACATTTTAATATCTATAATGAAAATATGGTAAATAACACTTATTCACAACTAGTAAGTGTCAATAAAATAGTGGGTTCTTCCCCCAAACAAGAAAGACAGATGAAAATGAAGGGATAAAAAATAAGTATCAGTCATGTCTGACTCTTTGCAACCCCATGGACTAAATAGTCCATGCAATTCTCCAGTCCAGAATACTGGAATGGGTAGCTGTTCCTTTCTCCAGAGGATCTTCCCAACCCAGGGATCAAACCCAGATCTTCCCCATTGCAGGCAGATTCTTTACCAGCTGAGCTACCAGGGAAGCCCTATAATAAAATGAAGTTAACTGATTAATGGTATTGCTTTTTGACTTATGAATGCCCATCTTATTATAAAAAGGACTTAAAGAGGTTAGTATATATTTGTTAGAAGGACAATATATTAAATTCTTATCTCATTTGTAACATCTCAGTTGAAATTTCTTTGCAGTGAATATGGGATTTGGATTTTACAGCATTAAAAAAAAGAGGGGGGTAGAGAAAGACAAACACAGTAAGAGAAAGGTCTTTAACCAAGCCAAGGAAAAAAGTATTGAAGTACCAAATTAGACACAGGCCTTTTAAAATAAAATACTTAGAACATGATGCCTCACTTCTATATTTAAAATGGATGACCAATAAGGACCTACTGTATAGCACATGGAACTCTGCTCAATGTGATGTGGCAGCCTAGATGGAAGGAGAGTTTGGAGGAGAATGGATACATGTATGGGCTTCCCAGTGGCGCAGTGGTAAAGAATCTGGCTGTCAATGCAACAGACACAAGAAATGCAGGTTCAATTCCTGGGTCAGGAAGGTCCCCTGGAGTAGGAAATGGCAACCCACTCTAGTATTCTTGCCTGGAAAATTCCATGGACAGAGAAGTCTGGTGGACTACACAGTTCATGGGGTCAAAAGAGTCAGACATGCCTAAGCACACATACACACATACATGTACATGGATACTTGTAGATGGATGGCTGAATCCCTTCACTGTTCACCTGAAACTTTCTCAACATTGTTTGTTAATTGGCTATACCCCAATACAAAATAAAAAGTTAAAAAAATTAAACATGTTCTTTCCATTAAAAAGATGTTATTTGCTATATAATGAATGCTTGTACCTACCCCACTAAACTCAGGTGTTGACATCCTGATCCCCAAGGTGGTGGTATTAGGAAATGGGATCTTTGGAAGGAGATTAGGTCTTGAAGGTAGAGCCTTCATGCCAGGGATTAGTGCACCTATAAGGAGACTACATAGAGCTACCTTGCCCCTCTGGCTATGTGAAATTACAGTGAGAAGACAGCTATGAATTAGGAAGTAGGCCCTCAGCAGACAGTCAAAGTGCCAGCACCTTGATCATGGACATTTTAGCCTCCAGAACTATGAGAAATAAATAACTGATGTTAATAAGCCATTCATTATGTTATTATTATAGCAACCTGAATGGATTCAGATTGCCAAGAGTGTCTGATAGTGGGCTCAGAACCATCTTTATGAATAGTGGTTTGGAATGGAGAAATAGATTTAGGGCTACAGTGTAACAATCTCAAGAGGTCTCCTTTCAATACACAAAAAAGTATCAAAAGCTTTGGCAGGGAACTGATAGGATACCATTTATGAGAAGAAACTCAGTTACTATCATATTTTATATGAGTTTTAGGGGAAAGATGAAAAAACTACTTAGACTCTCCTTGAAGGGATGGACTATAACCAATTTTTTAGGAACAAGTTTGACATTTAAAGAGCACCTATGTGGGCGGATATTACCCATATTACTAGATCTATTTTGTGTGTAATGCCGTTTTACCCTCATTTGAGGAAACAAGGGTCAGAGGGGTTAAGTAAATCAAAGGACACACAGCTAATGACATATATACTAGGTAGACAATATGTCCTTCTAAAAACAAAGATGCTTTCTACCCCTTCAGGCAACATTTTTTATATCCTCAGTACTAACTACAGTTAACAATGATATCTTACAGAAGTGGAATAAGGAAAATCGCTTCTTATGAGTTAATAAGCACTTATAGACAACAGAGCCTTATAGAAAGGAAAGGATGGGGAGAGCACAATGGAATGACAGAAAAAATTACTTCCTATGTAGTTTCAGAAACAAGGTGATTTCTGTTTGGAAAAAATAATGACAAGGAAATACTCCCAAATGGTAGAACTATTTATTGTGAAACTAATACAATTATTACAGTGGTACTTTCCAATTCCAGATGACTGACTGAAGCAGTAAAAAACAAATTCTACCAGTTAAAAACAAGTAGATATGGTTACAGGTCAACATACATGAACCACAAATCAAAAACCTACAATAGATACCAAAAACACTAGAAAGAAACACAAGAAAACTACTAAAGAAAATCAAACCATGAGGGAAGAAACAAACAGAAGAAGTGAGCAGAGAACTACAAAACCAATTGGAAAACAAGTAATAAAATGGCAATAAGTATAAGCCTATCAGTAATCATTTTAAATGTTAATAGACTAAATGTCCCAATCAAAAGACATAGGGTGGCTGACTGACTCAAAGAAGACCTGTCTATATGCTACTTACAAGAGATTCACTTCAGAGTGACACACGCAGAGTAACAGCGAAGGGAGGGAAAAGATATTTCATACAATCAGAAACGACAAGAAAGTGGTGTGGCAATACTCATTTCAGACAAAATAGAATTTTAAAACAAAGCTTTTAACAGAAGACAAAGAAGGGCCTTATATAATGATAAAGGCATAAGTACAAGAAGAAGATGTTATACTCCTTAATATATATGTACCCAATACAATACATAAGGGGCTTCCCTAGTGGCTCATATGGTAAAGGGTCTGCCTGCCATGCGGGAAATCCAGGTTCGATCCCTGGTTTGTGAATTCCCCCTGGAGAAGGAAATGCCAACTCACTCCAGTATTCTTGCCTAGAAAATCCCATGGACGGGGGAGCCTGGCAGGCAACAATTCACGAGGTCGTAAAGAATGGACATGACTGAGTGACTAATGCTAAATATGTAAAGCAAATATTAACAGACATATAGGGAGAAATCAACAATAAAATGATAATAATAGGAAACTTTTACACTCCATATACATCAATGGATGTATATACACATCTTCTAGATAAGAAAATCAATAAAGCAACTACAGTTTTAAACGACACAATAAACCAGGTGGCCTTAAATAGACATCTCCAAGATGTTCCATCCCAGAGCAGAAATATGCACATTCTTTTCAAGTACACACGGAACATGTTCCAGAAGAGACCAAATTCTAGGCCACAAATCACAAGTTTAAGAGGATATAAATTACGTCAAAACTTTTTTTCTGATCACAATAGTATGAAACTTGAAATCAATTACAGAAAGAAAACAGAAAATAACAAATACCTGGAGACTAAACAATATGCTACCAAACAACAAAGGGTCAATGAACAAATCAAACAGGAAATGTGAAAATACCCTGAGATAGCTGAAAATGGAAATACAATTTCCCAAAATCTATGAGATGCAGCAAAAGCAGTTCTAAGATGGAAGTTTACAGTGACACAGCCCTTCCTCAGAAAACAAAAAAATCTCAAATAAACAACCCAACCGACCATCTAAATGAATTAGAAAAAGAAGAACAAAAAAAGCCCAAAGTCACCAGGAGGAAGGTAAGAATAAAGAACAGAGAGGAAATAAATAAATTGGTGGCATAAAAACAAAAACAAAAAGATAAATGAAACCAAGAGCTGATTTTTTGAAAAGATAAGCAAAATTCATATACTATAGCCAAGTTCATCAAAAGGAAATGAGAGAGGACTAAAAAAAAAAAGAATTGAAGAAGAGAAATAACAATTGATACCACAGAGTTACAAAAAATCATAAGACAATACTACAACAGTTATATGTCAACAAATTGAACAATCTAGAAGAAATGAACAAATATCTAGAAACATGCAAACTGTTAAGACTGAATCAGGAAGAAACAGACAATCTGAACAAATTAATCACTACTAGTGAAAAGGAATTTATAATAAAAAAAAAATTCCCAGCAAAGAAAGTCCAGCATCAGAGGGCTTCACAGGAGAATATTACCCAAAACATAAAGAAGCGCTAATACCTATCCTCAAACTATTCAAAAAAACTGAAGAGAATGAACACTCACAAATTTATTCTACAAGACTAACATTATCCTTATACCAAAGCCAGATAAAGACACTACAAAAAACAAAGTTTCAGGCCAATAACTTTGATGAATATAGACACAAAAACCCTTAAAAAATTATTAGCAACTTCATCAAATGATATATAAAAATAATCATATACCATGATCAAGTAGGATTAATTCCAGGAATGCAAGGATAATTTAACATTGGCAAATTAATGTGGAACACCACACTAAGAAAAAAATAAAAACCACATGATCATCTCTTTGAGTGATAGTCGCTCAGTCGTGTCCAACTCTTTGCGACCCCATGGACTTGAGCCCACCAGGCACCTCTATCCATGGAATTTTCCAGGCAAGAAGACTGCAGTGGGTTGCCATTTCCTTCTCCAATCATCTCTATTATGCAGAAAAAGTATTTCACAAAATTAAATATCCATTCATGATAGAAAATCAATTCATGATAGAAAAATCTCAAAGTTGGTGTAAAAGAAATACATCATAACATAATAAAGGTCAGTTATTACAAACCTACATCACACTCAATTGTAAGATGGTGAAAACTAAAAGACTTTGCTCTAAATTAACAGATGAATGTAAAAAGATGTGGTGTGTGTGTGTCTGTGTGTGTTTGTCTGTGTGTGTGTGTATATTCCAAATATACATAATGGAATATTCAGTTCAGTTCAGTCTCTCAGTTGTGTCTGACTCTTTGTGACTCCATGGACTGCAGCACGCCAGGCCTCCCTGTCTATCACCAACTCCTGGAGTTTACTCAAACTCAAGTCCTTTGAATTGGTGATGCCATCCAACCATCTTACCCTCTGTCTTCCCCTTTTCCTCCTGCCCTCAATCTTTCCCAGCATCAGCGTTTTTTCAAATGAGTCAGCTCTTCGCATCAGGTGGCCAAAGTACTGGAGTTTTAGCTTCAACATCAGTCCTTCCAATGAACACTCAGGACTGATTTCCTTTAGGATGGAGTGGTTGGACCTCCTTGCAGTCCAAGGGACTCTCAAGAGTCTTCTCCAACACCACAGTTCAAAAGCATCAATTCTTCTGCGCTCAGCTTTCTTTATAGTCCAACTCTTACATCCATACACGACTACTGGAAAAACCATAGCCTTGACTAGACGGATCTTTGTTGCCAAAGTAATGTCTCTGTTTTTTAATATGCTGTCTAGGTTGGTCATAACTTGTCTCCCAAAGAGTAAGCGTCTTTTAATTTCATGGCTGCAATCACCATCTGCAGTGATTTTGGAGCCCCAAAAAATAAAGTCTGCCACTGTTTCCCCATCTATTTCCCATGAAGTGATGGGACCGGATGCCATGATCTTCATTTTCTGAATGTTGAGCTTTAAGCCAACTTTTTCACTCTCCTCTTTCATGTTCATCAAGAGGATCTTTAGTTTTTTACTTTCTGCCACAAGGCTGGTGTCATCTGCATATCTGCGGCTATTGATATTTCTCCCGGCAATCTTGATTCCAGCTTGTGCTTTATCCAGCCCAGCATTTCTCATGATGTACTCTGCATATAAGTTAAATAAGCAGGGTGACAATACAGCCTTGACGTACTCCTTTTCCTATTTGGAACCAGTCTGTTGTTCCATGTCCAGTTCTAACTGTTGCTTCCTGACCTGCATACAGATTTTTCTCAGGAGGCAGGTCAGCTGGTCTGGTATTCCCATCTCTTGAAGAATTTTCCACAGTTTATTGTGGTCCACACAGTCAAAGGCTTTGGCATAGTCAATAAAGCAGAAATAGATGTTTTTTCTGGAACTCCTTTGCTTTTTCGATGATCCAACGGATGTTGGCAATATGATCTCTGGTTCCTCTGCCTTTTCTAAATCTAGCTTGAACATCTGGAAGTTCAAAGTTCACGTATTGCTGAAGCCTGGCTTGGAGAATTTTGAGCATTACTTGACTAGCGTGTGAGATGAGTGCAATTGTGCAGTAGTTTGAGCATTCTTTGGCACTGCCTTTCTTAGGGATTGGAATGAAAACGGACCTTTTCCAGTCCTGTGGCCACTGCTGAGTTTTCCAAATTTGCTGGCATATTGAGTGCAGCAGTTTCACAGCATTATCTTTAGGATTTGAACTCAACTGGAATTCCATCACCTCCACTAGCTTTGTTTGTAGTGATGCTTCCTAAGGCCCACTTGACTTCACATTTCAGGATGTCTGGCTCTAGGTGAGTGATCACACCATTGTAATTATCTGGGTCATGAAGATCTTTTTTGTACAGTTCTTCTGTGTATTCTTGCCACCTCTTTTTAATATCTTCTGTTAGGTCCTTACCATTTCTGCCCTTTACTCAGCCCATCTTTGCATGAAATGTTCCCTTGGTATCACTAATTTTCTTAATGAGATCTCTAGTCTTTCCCATTCTATTGTTTTCCTCTATTTCTTTGCACTGATCGCTGAGGAAGGCTTTCTTATCTCTCCTTGCTATTCTTTGGAACTTGGCATTCAAATGGGTATATCTTTCCTTTTCTCTTTTGCTTTTGGCTTCTCTTCTTTTCACAGCTATTTGTAAGGCCTCCTCAGACAGCCATTTTGCTTTTTTGCATTTCTTTTTCTTGGGGATGGTCTTGCTCCCTGTCTCCTGTACAATGTCACAAACCTCCGTCCATAGTTCATCAGGCATTCTATCAGATCTAGTCCCTTAAATCTATTTCTCACTTCCACTGTATAATATTTAGGGATTAGATTTAGGTCATACTTGAATGGCCACCTGATGCAAAGAGCTGACTCATTTGAAAAGACCCTGATGCTGGGAAAGATTGAAGGCGGGAGGAGAACGGATGACAGAGGATGAGATGGTTGGATGGCATCACCGACTCAATGGACATGGGTTTGGGTGGGCTCCGGGAGTTGGTGATGGACAAGGAGGTCTGGTGTGCTGGCAGTTCATGGGGTCGCAAAGAGTCAGACACGACTGAGCGACTGAACTGAACTGAACTGAATGGTCTAGCGGTTTTCCCTACTTTCTTCAATTTAAGTCTAAATTTGGCAATAAGGAGTTCATGATCTGAGCCACAGTCAGCTATTACTCAGCCATAAAAGAGAATGAAATTCTGTAATCTGCAACAATGTGTATGAATTTAGAGATTGTTATGGCTAGTAAAATAAGTCAGACACAGAAAGATAAATACACAATGTTATCACTTATATGTGGAAATTAAAAGATAAAGCAAACAAATGTATGTAACAAATTAGAAACAGACTCACAGATACAGAGAACAAATAAGTGATTCTCAGTGGGGAGAAGGAGAGGGGATGAGGGAAGGTAAGGGGATCGGATTAAGAGGTACAAAATACTACACATAAAATAAATAAGCAACAAGGATATTATTGTATAGCACAGGGAAATTTAGCCATTATTTTTTAATAACTTAAAGGGAATATAATCTATACAAGTATTGAATTACTATGCTGTACACCTGAAACTAATATATTATAAATTAACTTCCATTAAAAAAATAATAATAAAGCTACTTACAAGACTGCATAAAAATATTAAAAAATTTAGTATGGTCAGTGAATGGCCTTTGATGTAATTACTACATTTCTCCAAAACATTAAAGATTCCCTTTGCTGTGCTGTACTTTTGGAAGCAGTCTAAAGTTCAGAAAATGATTTAGAGGCTCAGTTCTAACATTAATCCATCCTACCCAATATGATCACCAGGAAAGGAAGAATCTTTTGCCAATCTTCAAGCCAACAAAAGTTTTTGCTATCTATAAAACTGAGATACCATGTCAATTTCCTCGCCTCCTCTGCTTCTAAAGCTCTCTAATCACAGAACCAAGAAGCAAATATACTCAAGATTTCTTCTATAAGCATTATTCTTCATTTTATATTATCAAGAATAAATAACAATGAAGAAGAACCTAAAGTATGGTTTTCTTTAGTCTCTAGAGAACGTCTACATGTTTCAAGACTCCCCTTTACAGAGAATTTGTAGACAATCTTGCTTCACTCTACTGAACAAAGAAAGATCTCTGGATATAAACATCTGACTTTCAGTTATTAGAATTTGTCTTACATCCTTTCAAGCACAATGCCTTGTAAATTATTTTCTTCCAAATTATACAAAACAATTTTAAAACAATTCAAAAAAGCCCACCTCAGCTTGGCAGAGTGCATGAAGACCTTGTAACACCAAGGCTGCTGGAGTAGCTTGGTCAGGCTTAGTGCACTCATTCAACACCTGGGAAATAGCTGCCAACATATCTGCACCATGCTGATATGGCCTATAAGAAATGACATTTAGACACAAGATTAAAGTCAAAGAGCTATATTACTACTCCAAGGTCTTTTGCCCGAATAAAAAACATTAATGCTTTTCTTTACCCTCATGCTTGTTAAACATGGACCCTCAACAGATGAGGGAGCCTGGTGGGCTGCCGTCTATGGGGTTGCACAGAGTCAGACACGACTGAAGTGACTTAGAAACAGCAGCAGCAGCAACAAATAAAACCATATGCTTTTTGTTTTTTCAAAGATTTGCAACTTCATCATTTCTGCTATAACTTCAGGCTAATTTTTCATATTATTACCCCAAAAAGAAGACACTTATTAATAAATTTTATTCTCCCTGAATCACAAAACCTATAGTCTGTATTCTGTGTTTTCACTGCAGGGGCATGAGTTTGATCCCTGTTGGGGAACGAGTGTCCCACATGCTGCGTGGCAGAGCCAAAAAAAAGAAGAATGTGACGGAAAAAACCCTATTGTCTGAATCAATAAAAACTCAAGTCTATAGTAGTAGTGAAAAGAAATGACTTACCTTATTGAGATCATCAGTAAAGCCAGGGTTATGAGATCAGAAGATGACTGATCATAGTAGTGTTACAAACTTAGAAGGTTATGCCTATCATGATGGTGACAGTGTATGATGATAAAGTTAATAATAATAATATGAACTATAACTGAGCACTTATCTCATGTCAGGAACTGTGCCAGATTCACTGACTCTTCTTCCTCTCATTCCTCTATTGCACATACATTGTGCTATCTCTAGAGTGCTTTTAACTTCATAAAGAAACGCTCAGGTCTGCATTCCTTATAACCCCTCAGTGATATATTTCTCTCTACTTAACAAAATGTAAATTAAAAAACTGCCTGGTTGAATTCCGTGAAATCCACCAATGGAAATCAATTAGCAAAAATGGAAAATTTTGATAGGATCTTGAGGTGGTAACCGACAGGTGCACTAAATAAGTTTTTCACAGACTCTGATCTGGTCTGATATTTAACCTCTCCTGAGCCTCAGCTTTAAGTATGTAAAATTAAAATGTCGGCTTTCATCTCTTAATTTTTTCCATGCCAATACCTCAAGAGAATCTAAACTCTGAGATCTTGGGATACATGTGTATAACTTTTAGACCAAGTGATTTTTTCGTGTTGCCAAAAGGTTGGAGCTTAGAAAACAGGCAAAACTGCTAAGGCTTAAATACAGTCTAATCTGAGATTTTACCTAACACATGAATCATCTGCATTATCAGCATCCAGGCCAACTCATTCATTGTAAAGCTTCAGGAAGTACCATTCGCAGTGTCATCATTGACAAAAGTGAGGATGATGCTCTAAGAATTCTACAGTGCAGTGGTTCAATCAACATGAAACTGCAAGATTACAACCTATTTCAAATGCGTTAAATCTATTTCCTCATTAAAGATTTTGACCTAACTCAAGAAAATAGAAATCTGATGAGGTGGAGCTCTGCTTAGTGTTATTTCAATCTTAGGAACTCCTGCCTAGCTATTTATCCATAACCTAGAAGAGCAGCAGCATCTCCCTACTATCCTCAAGTCTTTTTAAACCCCAGAGCATATACAAGAATTCAAGATCATTTCCTTCCCTGTAATATTTCCCAACAATTAATTCCATTCAATGAATCACAAATAAGGCCATCTCTATTTACATCTTATAAAAGTCAAGCATAGGTTTTTAAGGAATCTCTATACTGTTCTCCACAGTGGCTGTGTCAATTTACATATCCAGCCATAGTGGAAGAGAATTCCCTTTTCTCCATATCCTCTCCAGCATTTATTATTCATAGATCAAAAAAAAAAAAACAAGCATCACATAAGGAGACTATAAGAAAGAACAATTTGACCTATAACCCACTGCTTAGGTTTTAGGAATTGATATATAGAAAAATACAAAACATAATATCTTGTGTTTTATTACAACATTAAATTATTATCCAGAAAAGGATATAAATATCTGCTAAACCTAGATATAAGACTAGACCTGAAAAGACATGCCTGCTACTCAAAGTAATTGTCTGATGTTACTAAATTTTATAATCAGACACTTGTGCTTAATATTCATTTATTCTTACCCAAATATCCTCTGCCTATCTTTCCGAGTGTCTTGCTTGCAATAAAAAGATTAAATACAAATATATATATCATGCAAAATAAATGCAAAAATATATCATGCATTTATATATATATGTATAAATGCAAAAATATGTATCATGATATACATTCCCAAGGGTCAAGCGTGTCTTACCTTTGCTTACATATATCTCTGATTGATGCTGCTTTAGCAATTAGTTTCTCCCATTGGACTTCCTTGCCCACAGACAGAGAGGGCACATCGGACATGGCCATGAAACGCTGCAGTTCAGGATAGACACGATCCTAAGAAGGCAGTTTCACAAAAAAGGTAATTTTACAACTTGAGTTGAATAATCATTATCTCCTTCTATGAAACATTTTCACCTCTAAATCTTACATTTGCATTGCAAATTATAATGTATTTCTTCTAATCAGCAAAGAAGAATGCTGTTATGATTGCTAGAGATTTTCTTGCGGATCTATGTACTGTTCATTTCATAAAACTAGGAAAAAAGTGGCAAAATCTCACTTTAATTACAAAGGCTCTAATCACTTAAATTTCTATTACTTTTTCGCAAAAATGGAAAAACAGATTTCAAAATTAAGGAAACAAGATGATTTTCTATTCTCAATTTCTCTCTGAGAGTCAATCACAACTGACAGCTTCATAGATCAAAAGTACAACACTAAATTAAAATTTCTCAATGTAATCATTTATGCCACTCACTAATATCACTATATCAAAGCACTGTCATGCATAATGACAACATTTGTTTTTTTCAGTGAAAGGGACATGCTTAATATCCACACAAGTGTGTATCTGAGCTTACCTGTTTTTCCCACAAAGATGTCAACAAGCGCAAAGTGACAGCTTTTAGTTGTGGAGTGGTTCCAAGAAGTTGAATTACTCGTAGAATCTGTCCTATGCACACCTACAAAACATTGAAGAAACTTTGGTTTCATAAATGCAAATATGGATAAAATCCCAATGGTAACAAAAAAACTTAAAAACCTCTTATAAAATAAAGACTGAAATGGAAGCTTATTACAGTATTACCTATTTTCTCAGAGGTCAGAGATACCTTTGGGAGGAGCTAGTTAGCAATTCTGGGCGTATAAAGATCCTATGTCAGATGATATAGCCAGTGGGAAAACATAATGAAAAGATGATTTTAGAAACTAATTCTCAAATATTTTAACAAATATTTTTGGCCCAACAAAGGAAGTATGGATCGCAGCCAAAATTAAAGGGTCAAAATTTCACATGGTGAGAAACAAAATTCAATGTATTCTTCATGCCTCACTTTCTTTCTGCTCCCAAGTAAACCGGTTAATATACAAACCTTGTGAACTCCAAGTGTAGGTAAAGTATACAAGATATCATTGTATAACACAGGTGCCAGTGGTCTTCCTAATTTGAACATCAAAACTGGAATCAGATTCGGTACCTAAAATGAATTTAAAGAACATACAAATTATGTCTTTTAAAAGAAATCAATCTATAAAGCAATCATTATTTCATTTTTCTCCAAAGGAATACTATGAATATATATGAATTAAAAGACAGAAAATGCCAGTTAGCCATTTGTTGTTAATAATAAATTCACAGTATCACTAATATCCTATTTATTTTTAAATTACCTGTGAGCTCTTGTTCTATCTATTTATACGTGTTTAAATACCCTAGGTTTTTGGTGCTAAAATCACAACATTAATTCTTCGTAATAAAAAATAGTTATGATCTATCCTGCCCTAAAGAAGCTTACAAATTCTTTAAAAAAAAAAAGAAGAAGCTTACAATTCTAATGAGCAACCTAATGAAATATTCAGTGATGTTATTCCAAAACAAAATAATTAAAATCAATTGTACTTTATGGGAATTAATACACAAAAAATTCCTTGCAAGTTTATATTTCAATCCCTATGCATATCACAATAAAATAAGAAAAGCAAATCATTTATTGCAAACCTTTTATTATTAAGATGGCAATATTTCCCAAATACATCTACAGATTCAATATAAACCCTATCAAAATTCCAGCTAGCCTCTTTGCCAAAATTGAGAAATTAATCTTAAAATTCACATGAAAATAAGCAATCCTGAAGAACCAAAACAATCTGGAAAAGGAATGAAGTTTGAACATTCAACTTTCTCAAATACAAAATGTCCTACGAAGTTACAGCAATCAAAATACTGTGGTACTGGAATAAGAATGTAAATACAGATCAATGAAATGGAACTCAGTATCTAAAAATAAAACTTGTCATTTATCTTAATTGATTTTAGACAGGCCAAGAAAACATGATGGAGAAAGAAGAGTCTTTGAAAACTGGTGTCAGATTTTGAAAACTATATTTCCATCTACAAAAGAATTAATTTGGACTCCTTCCTCATACTACATTAATAATCTTTGAGCAAAAATTAACTCAAAATAGAGTTTAGACTAAAATGTAAGAACAAAAACTGTAAAACTCTTAAAGAAAATATAGGAGTAGATCTTTCTGACTTTGAGTTAGGCAAAGTCTTCTTAGATATGGCACCAAAAGCATGAGCATCAAAATAAAATACATTTCATCAAATTAAAAATATTTGTCCTTCAAAAGACACTATAAAAGGAAGGAAATTGTGGAATTCACAAACATATACATGGACCTAGTGACTGTCTAAGTCAGAAAGAGAAAATCAAATATCACATAATATCACTTATATGTGGAATCTGGAAAATGTTACAGTGAGCTTATTTGGAAAGCAGAAACAGAGACACAGAGAGAATGGACATATGGATAGTGGTGGGGGGGGGGTGGAGGGGCAATAAGAGAGGAGGGGGGATGAATTGAGAGACTGGGATTGACATATATACACTATTATGTATAAAATAGATAATTAATGAGAATCTATTGTATAAGCACAGGGATTCCATTCAGCACCTTGTGGTGACCTAAATGGGAAGGAAATCCAAAAAAGAGGGGATGTGTATGTATACATATAGCTGATTCACTTTGTAATATAGCAGTAACTAGCTCAACATTGTAAAGCAGCTATATGCCAACAACAAAAAAAAGATTTTTTTAAGACACTATAAAGAAAATGAAAATAAAAAGAACCCACGGAATGGAAGAAAATATCTGCAAATCATACATCTAATGAGGGACTTACAGATCCAGAATATAAATATATCAAGAATCCTCCATAATAAAGGACAAATAATCCAATTTTAAAAGAGTAACGGATCTGAATAGATATTTCTCCAAAGAAGACAGACAAATGACCAATAAAGACAGGAAAAAATACTCAACCAGCATTAACCATGACTTAAATGCAAATCAAAACCAAGTAATATGCCACCCCATACCCAACAGGATGACTTGTAAAGACAGATCATAGCAAATACTGACAAGGATGTGGAGAAATCAGGACCTTCATACACTGCCAGTGGGAAAGTTAAATGGTGCAGCCCCTTAGGAAAACAGCCTGTCCGTTTCTCAATTAGCTAAATAGAATTACCATATGATTTAGTAACTACACTTATAGGTATTTACCCAAGAGAAATTAAAACATATACTCATACAAAAACTTAACATGTGAACCTTCACAGCAGTATAATTCACAATAGCCAAACAGTGGAAACAATGCAAACATCCATCAACTGATGAAGGGATAAATAAAATGTAGTATACCCATATGATAGAACATTATTCTGCCATAAAAACAGAATCAATACGGATGAACTATTTAAACATCAATAGCAAAAAATAAACAAATAACTCAATTAAAAAATGAACAAAGGACTTGAACAGACATTTTCCAAAGAAGAAATACAAATGGCCACAGATACATGAAAAGATGCTTAATATCACTAATCACCAGGGAAATGCAAATCAAAACCATGATGAGATATCACCTGACACCTGTTAGAATGGCCATTATCAATAAACTAGAAAATAATAGCTGTTGGCAAGGATGAAGAAAAACTGCAACCTTTGAGCAATATTGATAAAAAGTAAAATGGTGCAGTCACTATGAAAAACAATATGGAGGTTCCTCAAAAAATTAAAAACTAATATATGCAATCCCATTTCTGAGAATACCAGTACAGGCAGTAGTCTCTTTTAAAATTTATTCACTCACACCCACACACAAATTAACTGCTCAGTTGCTATTAGCTACTTATTCTATAACAATAGTCTTTTGATTGAAACACAAGATTTTCTGTAATATTTTATGGAATGTCAAGAAACTTTAATTGTTCGACTTGTTTCATGTGGCACTGTTGGTTTCTATAATAAAATACACATGGGCAATTAAAAATGTTTCAAATCAAATATTTCAAAGGAACCAAAATCAAGATCTCAAAGAGATATTAAGCACCTCCATGTTCACTGGAGAAGGCGATGGCACCCCACTCCAGTACTCTTGCCTGGAAAATCCCATGGATGGAGGAGCCTGGTGAGCTGCAGTTCACAGGGTCGCTAAGAGTCAGACACGACTGAGCGACTTCACTTTCACTTTTCACTTTCATGCATTGGGGAAGGAAACGGCAACCCACTCCAGTGTTCTCGCCTGGAGAATCCCAGGGATGGCGGGGCCTGGTGGGCTGCCGTCTATGGGGTCACACAGAGTCGACACGACTGAAGCGACTTAGCAACAAAATGTTCACTGCAGCATTACTCACAATAGCCAAGAGATGGAAATAACCTAAATACTATCAATGGATGGATAGATAAAGAAAATGTGGAATATACATACACAAGGAAATCCTGTCATATACTATAATATGGATAAATCTTGAGGACATTATGCTATGTGAAACAACCCAGTCACAGAAGGACAAATATCACGTGGTTCTATTATATGAGGTATCTAAACTAGCCAGTCTTAGAAAAAGAAAGTTGAATGTGCTTATCAAGAGCTGGGAGAAGGGAGAAATGGGGACTTGCTCAGTGGGTACAGAAATTCAGCCTTGCAAGATGAAAACCTGTATACAGTATACCTTCATTTTGATAAGAAGGTATATTTTATGTTATCTACTCTTCACTACAATTTTTAAAGGAACCATGGGATTGTTTTTTAAGAGTCAGAAGAGTCTTGTTGAGTTCATTTAGGTAAACGACTTTATTTTACAGATGGTAGAGGTAAGGCATGGAGGGAATTACAAAGTTAGTGGCAGAATGAGGATGGAAGTTCAGATCTCAGTTTACTCCTCCTTTCTATACTGGGAGAAATGAAAACAACACAAGATTCCAGGCTATGTATAATAGGATAAAGAGTTATCATGTTAAGTCTTCTTCCTATAATTGGACTAAACATATAAGAAAAAAGCAGGAGAGACAAAACTCAGCATCTCCCTGGAGTCAATCATATAAAGAACAGAGTAGAAAAATTTTACTCTGGATTCCACAAAAAATATCCATGTGGGCAACACTGTACAAGTTATGCAGAAAGCAGCATAATCTTTCAGAGTCCTATAATGAAAATCATGAGTAGTGCTATCCACTTATAAATTGAGAACTATAGAGGGCTTTGTTATTATTCGTTTTGGTTTCCAGATGAGAGATATAATTATGTCTATAACTAGTCTCTTTTTAAAAAATATGAGAGAGCTCATACTTTAACAGTATATAAGAGATAGTTATAAATTAACATTGAAAAATTAAGACACCAGTGAAAAAAAAATTCAAGGCATATTCATCATATGGAAGTAAGAGGTAAATATCCAAAGTGGTATCTGGTTTTCTTTAACTTTTCTGACTTATGTTTTATAAACTAGACCTGAAATATAAAGTGAATTCCTAGACCATATTTTATAAACTCCCTTAGATAATTGCTGAAATATCTTTGCACAAGAGTGTCCTATGAAAAAATGGAAGTAATTTTATGTATACAAAGGTATTTGCCATTTATAAAACAGTGGTAACACTATGTGTTAAGTTAGAAGTGAAAAGATAAAACATGAATTAAAACTTGTATTGATGTGTACTTGATTTAGTATACCTGTGTGAGTTTCAGGTGTACTGCATAGTGATTTAGCAAAATGTGAAATTTTATAAAACAAAGAGTGAATATGCTAGGATGGTACATACAAACAGAAGCATAAAAGAATTCTTAAATAATTTTAACAGTGAAAGAGTTTTTTTTAGTGATTTATTTTACAAAAAAACGTACATAATGTACTATGGTGTTTTTGAACATCAGTTAATTCCATCTTCCTAAATTATTTGACATGTCTACTCACAATATTACTTATTATTTCAGTAATACAGTAGAAAGCAGTTCACTGATGGACGTGCTGAAAAGCTAATCATTTCTTTTTCTTATAAGAATTTGAAGAAATAGAGCAATATCAGAGAAATCTAAACACAGTGTAATTTTTTTTCTTCTGTGGTTCATATTATTTCATAATGTTATAACTAAATAAGTGGCTTAGGGTCTTGAACTTTAACCTTTGAGAGTCAAATAAGGTCAAGAGATTGCCTCAACTAGGCAATCTTCTTTCTGTTTGATATTCACTCTAGCTTTATTCCAATTCAGCCTGAGCATATGATCCATGACTCCTCTAATAGTAACGGCTAACATCTATTGAACAGTGACTACAAATGCTCTCCTTAGCACTTCATAGAAATCATGATTATCATGTTTCAAATGATAAAACTGAAGTTTATAAAGGCCAAATAATTTGCCCAAGGTATTAATAACAGAGTAGTACATACTGGAGTTGGGACTAAAGCAAAGCAATTTAACTCTGAAGAGCCCATGTACTTGCCAGTTTGGCTTACCAAAAATAGGGGTGACATCTTCATTGCCTTTGCATCTCAGGTCCCAGCATATCATAAGTGCTTTCTGAATGCAAAAACCACTCCTAGTTTCTTTATCTGCTCAAATTCTATATGCAAGATAGATCTTGTAATAGTCCTGCAGATATTTCATTTGGTACACAATTATTAAAAGCTTACCACTTGCAAAGAAAAGTACCTAGAGACAGTACTCTGACCAAACAACTCTGAATCACAAAAATTTACCTCTTAGGTTAAGTGTTACCAGGATATCAATATTATCAGAACATCTTTAGAATCTGAGCTAAGAATTTCCCAGTACATAGAAAAATAAGTTCATCAACATAGGAGCTCCGAGCAAAGAATAAACAAGGAAATACCACAAATTAGAATGGATCAACTCAAGTACCATACCACTGGAAGAGTCTGAAATACCTGGAAGAAAGTAACCGTGACCTTTCTCTACCTAAACTTAATTTCTAGGTTAGTCTCCTTGGTCTTCTGAATTTCTGTCTCAGAATCGGACAATTTATATATTTAGAAAATGGTATAAGAAAACTTAATTGTTGACAGAAAGTAATCATCATGCTATTAGATGTAAATACCAGTGGGACAAAGGAGTAAAACCACAACTTTTTTCAATTGCTAATATTTTAAAAACTTGATCTAAATAACAACTATAATGAGTAAATTCCTGTAAGCATAAAATTTCCTTCCTAAACGAAAGTTTGTTTTACATTCCTATCATGAAAGTGTGAAAGTGAAAGTCGCTCAGTCCAGTCTGACTCTTTGTGACCCCATGGACTGTACCATGGAATTCTCCAGGCCAGAATACTTGAGTGGGTAGCCTTTCCCTTCTCCAGAGGATCTTCCCAGCCCAGAGATCAAATCCAGGTCTCCTGCATCGCTGGTGGATTCTTTACCAAGTGAGCTTTCAGGGAAGCCCTAATACATTTCTATCATGGTAAGATCTAAATCTTTCGTAGTCTGACTGGTAGAACAATAGTTAAAAGCTCATGTCCCATAAGTAAAGCATAATGTGTTTATTTTTCCTTTCAGTTCAGAACAGTCAATTTCTACTACTGTGTCCGTCACTGGCAATGAGTCTTACATTGGAGAGCTGAGAGGAGGAGTTTGAATGCCCTCCAAGAATGAGATATAATTAAATACAGCTCAGCGAGGTAAGCAACTATGTAATAAAACTAGAGAGAGTCGATGTTTTTGAATTTATTAAAATAGTAAATTGCTCAAGGATCCCAAAGCTATGACAGTCAGATCAATTTATTGGAATAAAAACTATGCAAGACTGACAATGGTAAATGTGAGCCAATTCATAATACATTTGAAGCAAAAAAAGATTAAATGGACAATACAAATAGGCTGAACATAGAGTACGACTCCAAATCCTCACTTTCCCTTTTCACTGACAAAAAACTTTTGAAGTATAAATAAGTGGTAGATATTTTATACCATAAATTGTATAAGGTTGCAATTCAGTCTCAAATGAATGCCTGAACATTAAACAGGGTTTACGTGAATAATGGTAAACAAACGACCTGACTAGAAAGCTATATTAACCAAAAAGATTCACACCCAGAATGAAGTAAAATTAATGAAAAAAGCCAGAAACATAAAAAAGGATTGATATAAATGTCTTACAACAATGAATAAGAAGACATTCAATTGCTTGGAGTAGACAGGGTATCATTAAGGAATGACACAAAACAGATTTAGTAAACTCCTATCCTGCCTAATCTTCTGCATCAAGGAAAAATATAAGACTAGAAAGATGCATGTTAGTAAGTAGACACTGACAGTCACATCCATGATAGAAACAGTGCAAACCAACAGAAAGTAAAAAAAGATGATAATGATTAATCCATGAATGGTTTTTAGAAAAACTGATTAGTTAATGGAGAAGAGAAATCCTAACACACTACTATGTAAGAAAAAAAATTCCAAATGGATTTAGGAATTAAATATCAAAAAGTAATAAGAGAATCTAGAAGAAAATTTAAGTGAATATTTACATGCTCCCTAGGGAAAAAAACTCACTATGAGACTAAATTCCAGAGGAACATTTAGAAAACATTAAGAGCATCTGAATTTAAATACATGTTAGCACAACAAAAAAAGGTGAAAGATAACGTTAAGGAAATCACCTTGAAAGTGAAGTAAAAGTGTATAGAGAAGAAAACCGGGAAAGAAAAGAAAAGAAAACTGTAAGTGAAGTGAAGTCACTCAGTCGTGTCTGACTCTCTGTGACCCGGTGGACTGTAGTCTACCAGGCTCCTCTGTCCAAAGGATTCTCCAGGCAAGGATACTGGAGTGGGTTGCCATTTCCTTCTCCAGGGGATCTTCCCGACCTAGGGATCGAATCCAGGTCTCCTACATTGCAGGCAGATACTCTACCCTCTGAGCCACCAGGGAAGCCCCGAAAAATGTAAGACCGGTACAGAATTAAGGGTCCAAGAGAAGTTCCAGAAAGAAAGAGCAGATCAGTAGAGGGAAAGAAATTAATGACAAAATATTAAAGAAAATTCCCCAGAATTCAAGGGCCTTGATTTCCACGTTAAAAAAAGCCATCAATTACCAGTTCAACAGATGAAAAAAGGTTCACACCAATACACATCTTTATTGAAATTACAGAGTACCAGGGCAAAGAGAAGATTCTAAAAGCTTCCAGAGAGGAAAAATAAAAACCAACATTAGGTTCACATAAACATACACTCAGGATTTCAGGAATCAGAATAACTTTGGATTTCTTCATAGCAGCACTGCAAGCTATAGAACTAGAAAACAAATAAGATTTTGAAGAAAAATGGTTCCAAATGCAGAATTCTACACCCAGTCAAACTAACCCAATCTCTGCCATACAGTAAAGTACTCACTAATAGTTACAAAAAAGAAAACACACATACATACAATTTTCAATCAAAGATTTGATACTTTAAATAAAGAATACAAAGATTCTTAAGTAAATACAGAATCCACCCCCTCCAAAATGGACAACGCATACATATCTAAAATTCAAAGAGAAAAACAAAAGCAGTGAGTAAAAACTTTAAATCTCACTACTAATTTTTAAAATTGAAAATGAAAACAAGATAGTTTCCTCACATACTGCAGTTTGAAATACTTTAAAATTCTAAAACGTAATGTAAAGATACAGTGAGACAAACATTCTCACACAATTATGGGGGAGTAAAAGGTGATGACAATGTTTCTGAAAAGAAAATTTTCAAATTTTATTTAAGAAGTTTAGCTCTAATCTGAGATTTACTTCAAAATAACATTTCTGAGCTGAGGACTGGAGAGTGGAGGGTACGAAGACATAGCCCAGGTAGGAAATGATAATTGCTGAGGCTAAGGGATGAATCAATCAGGTTTATTATACTATCCATCCATTCTTAATTATGCTTGAAATTTTAAAAAATAAAACAATAAAAATCTCCTAATCTAGGAGTCTCATCACATAAATGTATTTTTTTTTAAAAATCAGAAATTCAATAAAATGTAGGAGACAAGATTTCCCCCCAATATACATACAACATTATGTCTAAATCAGCTTAAAAGAAAAAAGCAAAACAAAACAAAACAAAATTTCATATTATTAAAACACCATACAATATGGAAAACATATGCCAGAAAAAAATACTATAAATAGAATTTGTTGTTATAACCACAAAGAAAAAAGGACAAAGAGAAACAGGAAACTCTGTTTTCCTGTACTATAGAAGAATTGAAGACAGGCAATAGTTACCTATGAAATTTAAAGGGCTAACATGTAAAAGACAAACTAGGTTTTTCATGTAATTCCAAGGTTCAAATTGAAAGGCATATTTGAGTTTAATATGGAAAAGAAGTTTTAAGAGAAATTTTTAGAGAATAGAGTGGGATGCCTTAGAAGGCAGTAAGTTTTCCGTAACCAGAGGTGCTCAATAAGAGAATGATAACCATCAACTGAGAAGTTGTTTAAGGTATATATATTTATATATTCAAATATTAAAAAGAAGAATAATAGAAGAAATTGCCAGGACCTATTATTTAAAATATAAAACATAGCTTCAATTAATCAAAATTTAAGCAAATATCTGTGCAGAAAAGAGTTAACATAGCAGGCTTGAGAATATCATCCTTAAAAAGCCACCTTGCAAAGTTAGGCTTTGGGTAGAGTCTCAGAACGTGGATTTTGGGAAGGTTCCTACCATTCTTTATTGATATAAATGTCTCTAAACTGTTTGTACAGACAGTTGCAGTGCTAATGCTGTGCCTAAGCTGAGCGAGTGAGTGAAAGTCGCTTAGTCGTGTCCGACTCTTTGTGACCCCATGGACTACACAGTCCACGGAATTGTCCAGACCAGAATACCAGAGTGGGTAGCCATTCCCTTCTCCAGGGGATCTTCCCACCCAGAGATTGAACCCAGGTCTCTCTCATTGCAAGCGAATTCTTAACCAGCTGAGCCACCAGAGTAGCTCGTGCCTGAGCTGACCAGCTCCCAATAAAACCCTTGGGCAGAGTCTCTAATGCTCTTCCATATTAGACAACACTCCACATGTGCTGTCATGATTCCATGCTGGAGGAATTAAGCACATTCTGTGCGACTCCACTAGGAGAGGATTTTTGGAAACTTGTGCCCAGTTTCCTCTGGACTTCACCCAATGAACCTTTTCCTTTGCTGATTTTGCTTTTACCCTTTAGCTGTAATAAATCATAGTTGTATTTGGAACTAGATAATGAGTCCTGTGAGTCCTTAAAGCAAATCAACAAACCAGAGCATAGTCTTGGAGACTCCTGACCCAGAAGCATTTCATATTCTGCCTTAAAAGAAACTAGCATTGAAGAAAACACAAATGTTATGTAGAATTTTTTAAAACAGCAACTTCTAGAGTATTTCTCAATCAATAACAACAGTAAATTCTCCCATGAGTTATATACCTAACAGTCAAAAACATCTGAGGGACAACTAGACACTGGGTGCTGTGTCAAGCTTTAGCAACAGAGCTAAGGAAAGACAGACCCTGCTCTCAAGTAGTTTATCGTTTATTCAAGGAACTCACAATTAAAACTTCCATCATTACTTACTGAATAAGCCAAACTTAACTTTGAGGGTTAAAAGCATAGAAAATAATTTCTATAGACAGAAATGAAGATATAAGAACAAGAAAACAACAATTCAAACTTTGAGAATTGCAATATACTGAAAAGTATGGGCTTCCCGGGTGGCAAGTTGAATTAGTGGTTGAATCCGCCTGCCAATGCGAGATGTGAGACACAGGGGTCAATTCTTGGGTCAGGAAGATCCCCTGGAGAAGGGCACGGCAACCACTTCAGTATTCTTGCCTGGAGAATCCCAAGGACAGAGAAGCCTGGCAGGCTACAGTCCATGGGGTTGTAAAGGGTTGGACATGACTGAAG
This sequence comes from Bos indicus, assembly GCF_029378745.1. Taxonomy (NCBI): domain Eukaryota; kingdom Metazoa; phylum Chordata; class Mammalia; order Artiodactyla; family Bovidae; genus Bos; species Bos indicus. The sequence goes on from NC_091767.1 coordinate 23,539,841, forward strand.
CGACTTAGCATGCACGCATGCTTTTTTCCGAGGAAAGGAAAAATTCTAGCACTGGGCTGCCCAATGCAATAGCCACTTTCCACATACATCTACTTAACTTTGAAATTAATGAAAATTAAATAAGATTAAAACTCTGGTCTTTTAGTCACATTAGCCAAATTTCAAGTGCACAAAAGTCACAAGTGGCTAGTGACTACCATATTGGAAAACAGATTACAGAACAATTTCATCACTGCAGAAATTTCTGTGTTGAACAGTGCTATCATAAAAGGCTGAAGTGCCCAAGAATTCCTCAGATGTTTGCTACCACATTGTCTGTAATGGCAGCAATAACAACAACAACAAAAACAGGAACAACTTAAATATCTATCAATACAGAAACAATGACATACATTAAACTGTTGATACCCTGTAGAACATCAGCAACCTTCAAACACCATAAATTAGATCTGTACAAACTAGCACAGAAAGGTGACTATATTGTATTAATGAGAGAAAGACACAAACCGCAAAGGAATATATAGTATAACGCAATGGCTTTGTGTTCATATATGCAAATATATTGTGAGTGGTTCAGAGCAAAGAAAGTACCTTAAGACAAATGTATTTGTTTATGACTACTTGGACATACTACTATATTGTCTGGATACATACTATGATTATATATTACAAGAATATTACTTCAGTAAAATATTTTTACTTTATTTATATTAATAAATTTAATTTAAATAGTAATGTTGTTTTACTAAATTTCTTTTCAGCAGTCTTTCAGTATGTGATGGGACTGAATTTGCATTAAATGACCAGAAGCTATAGGACTAGTACGTAGAATAGTAGGAAGTAGACGTGGAAGCATTAGAACCCAGCGAAGGCTCAGTGGAGGAATGAGACACACTGCAGACTTTCTGCCCAAAGGAGATGGATCCCGTCTGGGAACAAAATCTGATTATGCTTCTCCCCTGCTTTCTTGCTCAACTTAGTTTTCAAGACAATCTAGTCCTTCTGGCTTACTGAACCTTATATGTGTTCAATCTTTACCAAAATGATAGTTCAACTACTCATGTACTAACCACGAAAAACAGGGGCTTCCAAGGTGGCACTAGTGGTAAAGAACCCACCTGCCAATGCAAGAGACAAAATCTCTTGAGTCAGGAAGATCCCCTGGAGGAGGGCATGGAAATCCTCTCCAGTATTCCTGCCTGAAGAATCCCACGGACAGAGGAGACTGGCATGCTGCAGTCCATGGGATCACAAAGAATCAGACATGACTGAAGCGACTTAGCACACACTCACAACCATGAAAAATGTCTAAAAGGATAACAGAGTAACTGTTTGCCCTTTTCTAGGCAAAGAATACCCTAGGCCCTGTTTGTCACTCTAGCTTTGTAAGCACCTTTATCTCAGTATATTTTGGGTAACAGTTATTCATTCTCAAGACTGTTGCCTATCGTAGTCTGTGAACGCCTTATAGGTAACAACTCTGTTCCTATTCTTTTTGAATTTACCCAAGACCTCATGTGAAGAGTTGACTCATTGGAAAAGACTCTGATGCTGGGAGGGATTGGGGGCAGAAGGAGAAGGGGAAGACAGAGGGTGAGATGGCTGGACGGCATCACTGACTCAATGGACGTGAGTCTCAGTGAACTCCAGGAGTTGGTGATGGACAGGGAGGCCTGGTGTGCTGTGATTCATGGGGTCGCAAAGAGTCGGACACGACTGAGCGACTGAACTGAACTGAACTGACGACCACACATACAGCAAATATTCAGTAAATAAGAGCTGAATTAAACTCAAGGCTGACCTAAGGAGGAAGAAAAATTAACATACTGTTTGAGAGTGACTACTTCCACCCCAAAAAGATCTGCCTGACATTCTATTGCCCTCTTAGTACCTCTTTGAAAAGCCCATTTTAAGAATTATTGTTCTTAACCATTTCAGGTTTCTATTCCACTGCAGAGACTGTGAGGCTATTTTAGCCAAGTAAGATCAATAAGAAGAGTATTCTAAATCCTTGGTATACTTATATCAAAGAAATGAACACTAGGTTTTTGTTTTTGTTTTTTTTTTACTGTACATGTGTATTATTCAATCCAGTAGCTGCTAACCACATGTGGCTAAGGAGCCCTTAAAGGTAGTGAGTGTGAACTGAGATGTGCTGAAGGGTAAAGTACACATCAGATTTGGAAAGTTTCATACCAAGGATGTATATGAATATGTTGATTATATACTGAAATAATATTTCAGATATATTGAGGTAAATAAAAAATATTTTAATTTCACCTATTTATTTTTGCTTTTTAAAAAACGTAGCTACCAGAAAATTTAAATCTGTATATGTGGCTCATATACCTCTGTTGAGCAGCGCTATTCTCTATTTCCTGTATGCATCTAAATGCAGTTTAAAACACACACACACACACACACACACACACACACACACACACACGTGCACACACAAGAACACTTAAAACAGTTAACGTCCCTCTTTACATGTACTTGGGGAATAAAGAATGACAATAAGTCTCAGATATGCAAGGAACATGTCTATCTTGCTAAATAGCCCAGCACTGCACCTAGAACATAAGGCAGCAGATAAATAATTGTAAAATAAAGAAGCTATAAAAATCGACCACAATTTTAATCACATATAACTTCTGTTGAGCACTGACTATAAATCAGGTATTATATAGTGGATTATCTCATTTAACCCACCTGAAGAATTTAATGAAGTGGGTTCTTCTATTATTTTCATTTTAGAGATTAGAGAACACAAGTATATGCAGGTTTATAATGAATCTACAATATTATAAGAAACAAAACAATACATATATTCTATACAAGATATTCAATAAAACTTTAAGGAATAAATATTTATTGAGTGCTTTCTATCACATGATTCTAGGAGCTATGACATTAAGAGAAACACAGGTTAATTCAGTCAAAATATAAGTGGTTATAGGCTAGAAATCTCACTATGATTACCAATATTCTACATCAAAATATTAATAAGCCTGAATAATTACTGGTAACACAAAATTCTTAAAAATTCAGGCAATCCCTTGAAATTCACTGTAAAACACAGCATTTATACGGCACTTCACAATGTTTTTTCATAACTCATAACTATTATAACACTTCTTAGAGGCAGGTATTGTTAGAGATTGGATAGGATCTTACAAATACTAAGATTCATTATCTGATCCATTATCAGGTTTTAATTCATGTTCTATGAATTAAATTTAATTAACATGAATTTAATTCATGTTCTAGGACAGTAGTCTTATGACTACTGTCCAGGAATTTTCTGGTAGGGTGACAGGGAGTTTTAGACAAGTCACCTACAAAATTAATTCTGGCTTCCAGATTCCTATCATCTTCAGAAATAATGGCCTTGGGCTGAGCAAGGCATGAAGACAATGTTAATTAAAAACTTTCTATGAGGCTTAAAGAGGCCAGTACCAACAAATTTATCACTTTGTTGGGGGGGAAGCATTCAAATTTAAAAGAGCCTTCGATCAAAACATTCATCCTTACTGAGCTCCTTTTTGAAAATGTACTTATTAGGGCAGAAATCTTGACCACCTTGAAAAAATAAGCAATATTCAATGCCCACTAAATGGTCAACTTAATTTTTAATGGTTAAATGGCATGGCAAGAATGGTTCAGGTACTTGTAAATGTTAAATGTCTGGGAATGTCTTCACTGGCTTTTGAACAGTTTCAAAGAGCAGACATGAGGATTCATTAGCTCTTAGCACATATGAACCTGCTCCAAAGGCAGCCATGAGAGTTGCCTAGCAACAGTGCATTTTGCATCTCTCATCATCCCCCAAGATGCTGCAGCAGCAGCAGCAGCAGCTAGGTCAAGCCTCTCATTAGCAACCTGAAAAAGCATTTTTATCTCCCATTTTACAAAATTATTTTTATTTTCAGGTAAAGCTCATGTATCTATGTATTATTCTTACTGACAATGTAGTCTCTTCCCTCTATTCCTTCTTACCAACCCCCATTTCAACAGATATGTTTTAATGAACCCAACAAAATATCTGTAACAAAAGCAGGCACTGAGAAATCCAACAGAATTTATATGCCTGTTCACAGACTCTAATAGTTCCATATCTTTGGGGCAATAAACGAAGCTTCAGAAGAAGAAAAGATGACACTGCAGTCAAATAACGGGAAGAAAAAAGTCAGTTTTTTGACTTCAAAACTAACAAAAAATCTACCCAAATTATTTGCAAAGCTATTAATAGTTAGTCTTATTTCTTTCTCATCCTCACAAAAACTATTTGCAACCATATAGCAAAACAGCAAAAAGGCAGAAGATTCCAGAGTGGTACCAAACTATAACAAATGGATTGACAGTTTATAATGAATGCAATCTATTGGAAAGGTACTCTGGTTCCCAATTTAATAACTGTGTTAAAAAGCTTCAACTCAGATCAATAGCTATTCATTCACTTCTAAAAATATTTCCTAAAATTAATGCTCAGCATGGTTGCCACACAAAGCTAAAATATATACTCACACAATGTTTTATATACAAAGACTTTAAAAAAGATTAACAAAATAATCCCATAGACTTTTCATTTTATGTATTTTAAAGTGCTTAATCCAGATTTTGACATAAACCACATACATCCTAGTCTCTGAGCTTGTATGCTATCATGAATTTCCCTATGGAAAATATTACAGAATGTGCATGACATGTTACAAAAGATAAACTGTGGGGCTAATAGACTTACATTAAGAATGGTGTAATAAGGAACATTTAAAAGCAACTGTCATCACACCAAATCAAAATGAGTACATTTTAAAAGTGATCTGAAAGGAACAATGTGATTTTTTCCCCCTGAGGCCCCTCCACCTGCCTCCATTTTTTTTTTTTATACAAACACCAAAAAATGAATCTTTAGGAGGATCTCCCAGAAGGGTGTCGTTTACCACTAAAATATTTCATTCCAGCAGTTGAAAGACCATAAAAGGGTGAATGTCCTCCAGAGTCTCTAATAACAGTAATAGATCTTGTGTTACTATTCACAAGTGACCTCTCAGTCAGGCGATTTAATTTTTCCCCCTGCAGCATGGTTGGTTTCCCACACAGTGTAATAACAGTTTTTGCACAACAAGACAATTCATCTGATTAGAAGGACTATATTAAGTCTTTCATGAACAGCATGTGTCATTACAGCTTCAGCTAGGGTTTGATTTAAGATGACCTGATATATACACACATGATTCTTCGTTTTTCTACTGTTTTAAAAAGGATTCCTGACTTTCTTCAGCAATCTTACAGACCATTGCCTGAACCCTTCCCTGGTTTCAAAAACTAATTAAGAACTCATCAAATTGCTCAGTGAGCACTCTAAGTCAGGTACTAAGAATTCACCAGGAAACAGAAATGTGTATAAGGCTTCTCCTTTCTATGTGGACCAAATGAAATTCTACTAATATCTCAAAAAACAAGCAAAAAACATGAAAAGGGACAGAATGAGCATAACCGGTTATTGCAATTACTTATATGTTTCACAACATTTCAACAATGCACTGTTAATTATAAAGACAATATGCATTACCAAGAAAAACTTCAGATAAAGTGAATTTTGAGACTCCATTGTAAACCTCAGCAAAGCACAAAAAATTTAAAATCGGAAACCAGAGGAAAAGGTGTGAAATGAACCAACCATCTAGCAATCTCTACGATAATCAACAGTTCAGCATCATTCAATGCCCACAGAAGCCTAAACCGAAGAATGTCCATACATTTCTTACTGCCTTGCTGATGAGACTGAGAAGCTTAAATCCAGAATCTCTGTAGCAAAGGGCTATAGTGACAGTTGGAGGAATTCTTAGGAGTTTCCTTAACCTTTAATTTAGGCTAATATTCTTGGCTTCCCCCTCCCATCTCTGGATCTGGGCAGCCTCCTCTGAGGACTAGCATCAGAACTCCTTTGCTACAAGGCTAGGAGTGTCCTTACACCTCCCCTGCTCAAAAAGATTCTCCTACTGCTCCATGGTCAGCAGCCCAAACTTGCAAGATTAAGTTCTGTTTAGACTTTTGATGCAGGTAAGATGCTCTCTTCCAGTTTGATTGTTGCACTCCATCTAGGAATTCTGCTTCTTTGAGCAGAGGTCTGTATGTCCCATGAGTGCTAAGTTGCTTCGGTCGTGTCTGACTCTTTGCCACCCTATGAACTGTAGCCCATCAGGCTCTTATATCCATGGGATTCTCTAGGCAAGAATACTGGAGTGGATTGTCATGCCCTCCCCCAAGCGATCTTCCCAACCCAGGGATCGAACCCACATCTCCTATGGCTTCTGCATTACAGGTGAATTCTTTTACCACTAAACCACCAGAGAAGTCCATATGCCCCTTAAGCAAACTCTAAAATGAGCTGAGACAATTCCACTATACTTCCCTTGCCCCTGCTGCCCACATTTTATCCATAGGAAACACTAACATATCTTTTGCTTTGAATAAATTCTAGGCACACAAGTCAATTCCTGCATGGTGGTACTCTTTCTTTTGTTTCCACTATACCAGCAGCCAGCCAGCCCATCACTTTCCATTAGATTTGGGTGGGGAGGTAGACATCCACTCATCGCAAATGTCTGCCCACCCCAGCTGCAAGGGGTCCACGTCAAGCTGGATGGGGGGTATGGAGTTTCATTGCAATCTCTGTCACCAGGCTTGAGATAAGGGGCTGGCCCTTGTAGGACTCAGCAGACTCCAGCAACTTTTGTCAAGAATCCTCCCCCTTTTCTTCACCTAACCTTTCATTTCCTAACTTCTAGACCCTTGATATGAGTAACAGGTTAAAAATTGTAATAGTACTCCAGCCTTGAGTTTTATTCCTACTACTGTTCAAATTCTAGAGGGTATTCTGTATTAAAACTCACTTTGGTATCTCAAGGTCCCTACCGAAAATTCTAACATTCTGTTCTATAACTTTATCTCCTCTATGTCTCATTATTTCAATACTTTAGATAAATTCTCATCTCCAGCTTGACTGCAAGGCTCTTCAGGATCTTCCTTCCAAATAACTGTCCAGTACCACTCCAGGATCAACTTTCCTCACCCTATATATCCTAGTTTAATACAGTACAGTTAATACTTGCAGTCTTGTTAGCCCACTGTCGCCTGCCACAGATCTGTGTCTTTGCATATGCTCTCCCATCCTGCCAGAACGCCTTTCCAGTCCCCCACATCAGGGAAACCCATGGACCTCTTCCTATATGTTCCAGAGACATTTATCTACCTACACAATGGCAATCACCACCTTGTACTGAAAAGTAATTTTTAATACCTCTGGCAACAGACTGGGATCTATGATTCCTGGAAACTAAGACCGTGTCCTTTCATCTTAGTATCACCTGAACTTGCCATGTGGAGGGTATGTAATATATACATGTTGAATGATTAAACCAGTGCCTTGAAAATGCTTGATAAATAAAATGGGACCTAATAAAGGCAAGATATCTACAGTATTTCAAGCTAAATGATAATTCCATGATAATTCCAGTTAATGCAGATCAAGTTGCACCATTAAAGCTTGAATACAATTTGACAACTAAATACACATAAGTACCGTAAAATGCCACCAGTATAATTATCACTAATAACTCAGACTAAGAGAAACAATGAAGGTAGACAAGACTGGATTAGAGAAAAATGTTAAGGAAATAAAACTCGATTACTGTCACGTATATACTCTAACAAACTAATTAGCCAAGTGTTGCCAAGTACCAGTCCCTGCTGATGGGTCTTAATGAATAGCTAATTTGATCATTTTAAACTGGCACATTCATTGTACTAATGCAAATGAGCAAGCTCAAACTGCCTAAAAACAATAACATCAACATCAGCTTATGTTTTAACTCAGCCTATATAAAATTACCCTGAACACTAAATTAATAGGATTTCATTTAATAAGATTTTACTGTAATCTAACCTAAATCCTGTCCCTGGACTCCACACTGTTTCCTCAATTAGTCTGGAAAACACATGCAAATATTGGAAAAGAGTTTATTGTTTCTAGGATGGTGGGCATATACATCTAATACATTTGTATATTAATTTGTGTATTAATTCAATGAGGCAACAAAACAAGGGTCAAACCCAGCAATTGGGCAAGGTTACTAGGAGGCAAAACAAGGGAGGCACAGGTTCTCTTGAGGAATTCCTTTTATGAATTCCAAATCTAATTGTGATTCACTGAAAATTTCCTTTGACGATAACTATAGGACATTTCAGGGTAGTTAACTTGTCCTTATTTATCTTTAATGCTGTTTGTGATATGACAAGTTCAGGTTACATATTTTTTTGTATGTTGGCTTTCTTTAGATTGAGAAAAGAAATACACAAATTCTCTTGAATGCAGATGTCATCCACTACCACAACAGTGTTCATAAACTAGCGTGGCAAGACACGTGGCCTCCAAAAGTCCAATCAATACACCAGGAGCCTGACATGTAGAAGTGATCCCACTTCTTAACTGTCTGTCTGGCTCCACTGAATATGTAACCACATCTAACCCATTTGAAGTACACTGACTTTAGAATGCCCAATTTCAGTATATCAACTACTCTAACCCATTTGAAGTAAACTGACTTTAGAATGTCCAATTTCAGTATATCAACTACTCTAAAAACTTGCCAAGATGTCCACTGTATTGTCTATTATGAAAAGCTCATAACTGTCACTAGTACAGTAGAACCCCAGTATGCTGAAAAGACAAAGGAATAGCGTTAAGTCTCAAGACTTGCAGTGACGGAGCTCACATAGTTGTTTAACTTTACTAATTTTGAAGTAAACTTCCCACTAAACCCAGCAAATCATGGCCCATCATCTCAATTACAGCTATCAGAGAGTAGCTATGATTGTGATGAAGTATCAACGGCTTTCTTTCACTTCCCAACAAGAAAACTAAATCTAAAGTAGAAAGGTACTGCTAATGAACCTATGGTTCACCACATAAAAAACTCCAGTACCTCCAAAAACTTATTTATTCCCACCTTTTGCCCAACAGGGGCACTCAAAAAGGATCACATAAGTGTCGTATATAAAAAGTAGCACTTCATTTGTAATAGAAACAGGCAATAAGACTCTATAATTTCAAAGATGTTTGTTTAACTTGGACTTGTTCAGCAACAGCTCATGAATCACCTATTTCAGGTATCCTATTATGACTTAGCCACTGCTTTCTGGGCCTTTACAACACTGTAGGCTTCTCTGCATCATAGCATGTATCACAGAATATTCTAACTGTATACTGTCCATCTTCCCTATGTACTGTGAATCCACCAATAATTATCTTTGTATCTCAAGTTCCAATTAAAGTGTGTGCCCCAAAGAGCTTCTTCATGACTACTTACTAAATGATTCTTTAATGCCCTTTCAAGCTCTTAAATGAACAGCATATCTTATTAAACCTTTTAAATACTTCAAACTTAAAAGTTAAGGTGTGATTTTTCTCAACATTTTGTAAAAGTTAGTTTTCAAAATAAAGGAAATACAACTTACATTTTTGTTCACTAAAAGGTCATTTCTCTAAAGAAGTCATACAGATGGCCAGTAGGCACATGAAGGGCTGACTACTGAAAGGCCGAAGAATAAATGGTAGGAGATGCCTCCTGACAGCTTCACCCTGAGGTGTCTGGTCACAATACAAGTAGGCAGGAGACCAATACCTTCTTCTTCCCCCTGCGCTCTGACTAAATAGGAAAAAATATATTCTGGCAGTGGTGGGCTTCATGTATTTCCCCCTTTAGAAGAATTCCGCATGTTTGTTACGAAATTCAAAGTTACCACAAAATCTGCTACCCTCTGAGTCCTTCGCCAACACCAGAAGCCCATTCCAAGCAGGTTTAAAGCAGAATACAAAGCTACTGCTAACTAATAGTCAACTCGGAGCAGACAGACTCTGCTGTTACAAATGCAGTTCTAGGCCCCATGTTCATCAAATTCCACCCACATCCTTTCTGTTACTCACTGTTCAGTGACACAACAAGACAAATGGCCTTTGTTTCAGTCTATTAGTAAGCCAGTGAGTGTCACAGTGACATAGGGTTAAACTGAAAAATCACAACAATTCTATCAGTGAGAATTTTAAGCAATTCATACTCCGTAGTCTTCTTAGAAGACACTCAGCCTACTATGAGCACTCAGGAACTCAGGAAAGGTAAGAAATTGACACAGGACTGCTTTCCTGAGTATAAACTCTAGGCTTCATGCAAAAAAAAAACTGAAAAATATTTAAAAATTTAAATGCCAGTTAAAACATTTCATTCTACAGATATCTATGTGGGGTTTATAAAGAATAAATAAACATATTGCCACAGGATGGAGTAGATACTTGAGCTTGTATTTTCATCTGTGTTTCTCTTTGTCTAATTGTCTCATGCTGACAGGCTCATCCCAATTTTGCTCTAGGCATAATCGATACCAAGGCTACAAGGGAACAGTAGTACAGCATTTCTTATCTGGAAAGCTCTTTATTAAAAGTACTGTACACTCTGGCTTCTTTTTGCTGGTGTGAAGAACACAGGAAGCAGGCTGACTTCAGGGGGGCAGCAATTCATAGAACTCGGTGACAACAGAACAGAATGCAATGTGTCCAAAGACTCTTTGTGCAAGTTCCTTTATAGAATATATTTTCTCCTTTTCTCACAGCAGTAACTTACAGACCATTAAATTTCACACATTTCCTATTCATTTTCCATGTTAAAATATGGCTAGTGACCCAGAGTAGAACCATCACAGGATTCTGCCCTGAAAGTCAACTTTTTACTATTTGATAATCTATGACTTCTAAAAGACCAGCACGTCCTGGGCCATGAACCTGCCCTCATAAGTGATTTAAATGGCTCAAGCATGGGTACGCTGTCAAAAACAACAACAAAAAAAGCCCTGAAAACATTACAAAGGATAAAATAAAATTATCAAAGGTTGTAATTGTTTCATCAAGACCTTTAGACTTAACAATCAAAAGGTAAAAAGAAAGCAAAAGTCCTCAGAGTTGTAAATGCAAGCAAAACCAAAATAAGAAAGAAACAAACAAACCAAAAAAACACAACTCTATCCCCACTTACAAACAAGAGAAAAGCATGCAAGTACCAAGGGTTTGAGAGGCATTGGGTTTCACAAAAAATTTGTTAAGTTCCTCAGTGAAGGAAGGTAAGGAGGAGATCTTTGGTTCTCTAAAGCCAAAGTTTATAAATTTTTCTTCTTTGGCATATTTCATTTTATAAACAAGTTAAGAAGAAATTATTATGCCCTACATGTAGCAGTTGGAGTTCTTCCACTGAAGGTGAAACACTAAGCTACTGTACGATTTTACTTTAAACCATCTCAGCCTATCTAAAAGTTATTCATCTTCATGATTAATGCTCCATTCAGATGTCTAAGTATTTAGTCTTGCCATAAATGCTTAACAATATAAGTAGAAACATAGAAAGAAAACACATTTTCTCATGTTTTAAAACTGCTAGCAAGCAGCCTGGATTCCAAAAGAGAATATAATCTATTGTCAGGTGTTCTCTTACATCTATTTATTAAGACATACTATTGAGTATCTAATAACCTATAGGAGGCTTTTGTTGAATCACACATCTATGTAAAAAGTAGCTTCTTCCAACACTTCTATTATTCTTTAGGATGTAATGCTTTGGGTAGAGAAATCTCAATTCCAATAGTTACAGGGAAGCTGTATTGTACTGTATAGTCAATGATATAACTAATGTAATAATTATATATTTCATATAGTATATCACTACATAATTATAACAAATATTATACTAATTAGCCAATGATACAGTTAATATAATTTAACTAAGCTAATAGATATTAGAGAAGGTTTTAAGAGGTGAGCAATATCCCTTTCTTCTCAAGGGGCCAGAGGAGCATTGTGAGAAATTGGGGGTGAGGGTGAACCCCAGGCAGACACAGAGAGAGAGAAGTTTATTTGAAGCTGCCAGAAGGAATATGGGTGGGTATTACTGGAAATCAACGTCAGTCAGAGTTGGCAAAGAAATAAACATAAAATTCAAAATGGGAAGGAGAGTTAGGAAGAGAGGAAGAAAAGGTCTGAAACCCCCTCTCACCTCTCTCCCCACCCTATCCCTCTGGTTTCTCCAAGAGGGCCAGCTTTGGGAGCCCAGCTTCAAGCATCAAACTTGCACTGGCCATCTAGTTTACATATGGTAACGTACATGTTTCAATGCTATTCTCTCAAGTCATCCCACCCTCCATCAAGTATGATTAAGAGGCACACAGTACAGATCACTGGTCAGAACAGCCATCATCAAAAATCTACAAAGAAATAAGTGTTGGAGAGGGTGTGGAGAAAGGAAGCCACCCATCGTTTGGTGAAAATGTAAACTGGTACAGCCACTATGCAGAGCAGTATGGAGGCGCCTTAAAAAACTAAAAATAGAGCTACCATATGATCCAGCAATCCCACTACTGGGCATATCCCCTGAGGAAACCACAATTCAAAAACGACACATTATCCCAATGTTCGCTGCAGCGCTATTTACAATGGTCAGGACATGAAGCTAGTGGAAAGCTGCTATATAACACAGGGAGCCCAACCTGGCCCTCTGTGACAACCTAGAGGGGCAGGATGGGATGGGGCGGGGCTTGGAGGGAGGCTCAAGAGGGAGGGGATATTTATGTATATAGTTATGACTGATTCACGATGTTGTATGGCAGAAACCAACGTAACACTGTAATTATACTCTAAAAAAATATTATGATCAACACATTTATTGAAATAACCTATAATAAGACAAGCAATTTAAAAAATGTGCTATTATCAATTCTATTTGAGACTGTACTGGAGTCCTAGTCAGTGTAGTTAAAAAAATAAAATAAACAATTTTTAAAAGATGCATGCACCCTAATGTTCACTGCAGTACCATTTACAATATAGAGGACATAGGAGTGACTTTAATGTCCATCAACAGAAGAACAGATAAAGAAGATGTGGTTCATATATACAATGGAATATAGTCAGCTGCAAAAAAAAAAAAAAGAATGAAATACTTCATTTGCAGTAACATGTATGGACCTGCTGCTGCTGCTAAGTCACTCAGTCATGTCCGACTCTGTGCGATCCCATGGACTGCAGCCCACCAGGCTCCCCCGTCCATGGGATTCTCCAGGCAAGAGTATCGGAGTGGGTTGCCATTGCCTTCTCCGGTGTATGGACCTAGAGACTGTCATATTGAATGAAGCAAGTCAGACAGAGAAAGAAAAATATCACAAGATACTGCTTATATGTGAAATTAAAAAAAAAAAAAAAAGGATACAAATGAACTCATCTACAAAACAGAAACAGAGTTACAGATGTAGAAAATAAACATGTTTACTGGGGGTAAGGGTGCTGTGCTTAGTCACTCAGTTGTGTCTGACTCCTTGCAATCCCATGGACTGTAGCCTGCCAGGCTCCTCTGTCCATGGGGATTCTCCAGGCAAGAATACTCGAGTGTGTTGCCATGCCCTCCTCCAGGGGATCGTCCCAACCCAGGGATCGAACTCAGGTCTCCTGCATTGCAGGTGGATTCTTTACCATCAGAGCCACCAGGGAAGCCCATAGAAGAAGTAGGATGATAAATTGGAAGATTGGAATTGGCATATGCACATTACTATATATAAAGTAGATAACTAATAATAAGGACCTACTGTATAGCACAGGAAACTCTACTGAATACTCCCTAAGGCGTATTTTCATAAAAAAAAAATCTAACAAAGAGTGGATATATATAAAAGATTCATTTTGATCTACACTGAAACATAATATTGTAAATCAACTATACCCCAATAAATTTTTTTTAAATACTATAAAATTAAAGTTCATAAAATGTCCCCATTTAGGCCTAGGGTCCACATCATCTCTTGATTAGAGATTGTGTTTATATTCACACCACTGATTTCAAACTAGATATGACCAGATCTGGACAAATCACAGAGGCAGGAAATAGCTTTCTGAAGAAGAAAGAATAAGGCCAACTGGACATTACTGTTTATGAGCCATGAAGCCATATGTTTCAATTGTCATTCAGGCATCTCTTAGGGCAGACTGAATGATTTACATCAAATTGTGGCGAAACAAAATTACTCACAGTACCAGAAAGGCAGGAACTGTTACAGAAACATAACCAAAAAGTACATGAATCTATCAACTGCAATTTCCAGAAAAAACACTAATTTAGGAATTAGATGGCATTCCCATATATTATAAGCACAGGCTATGATATGAAAATCTTCCTTTAAACTAAATCAATGTGTTTAAAACTTTCAAGACCTTCATGGGAATTCACACAGAATGCTTATTCTTGGATCTTTCCCCAGAACACTCTAAGATATTCCTTCCAAGAATATAAAAGGCACTTAATTTTACTGAGCACCACCTGGCCTGAGCTTATATCTTCTGCACATTAAGTCTCATGATGTCTGGGTAAGAGAACTATACGGATTATTAGTAACTGCTGACAGCATCTCTAGACATGGGGGGAAAACATTTCTTACTCTTTTTTTCAAGTGTTGATTTATTGCCGTGGCCTCGAGTAACTATCTAGTTATTTTAACACCATCATCTGTATCTAGTTAACTAAAATGGTACTCAAAAGGCCAAGTTTCCTTCAGACCATCTAGCTCCATTAGACTTCCACAGCCCTAAATGTATTAAACCCAATGGAAAATGCATGCCACAGGGGAACCAGGTGAGGAGGGATGGAGGATGAAAACTCAGGGGGGAAGGCGATCCATCAATGTGCATGATAAGAATAATAATCACTTTTTTATAGATGACCAGTGCAAGTTCGATGCATGAAGCAGGGAACTCAAAGCCCGTGCTCTGGGACAATCCAGAGAGATGGGGTGGGGAGGGATGTGGGAAGGGGGTTCAGGATGGGGGCACACATGTGCACCTGTGGCTGACTCATGTTGATATATGGTAAAAACCATCACAATATTGTAAAGTAATTATCTTCCAATTAAAATAAATTAATTTAAAAATAAAATAAAATCATTAGGTGACTAATTAATAAGGAACTATGAGAATCAGGCTTATAGAATGTGAATGCACTGATCACTCTTAACATTACCAAAAGTGAGACAATCTAGATATGATATTAAATGAACACTTGATTTTCAACAAAGATGTGAACACTTGATTTTCAACAAAAGGTAACTCAATGGAAAAAAAGATAGTTTTTTCAACAAATGCTGCTGAAATCATTGAATACTCATGCATAAAACAAATAACTTTTTGGACTGATTCAAACAGAAATGTTCTATTTGATTATGGTGGTGATTATGTGATTGTGTATAACTGTCAGAACTCACCAAACTGTAATTTTAAAAAGTGAATTTAATGTATGTAAATTTTTCCTTAATAAATCTAAGTTTAAAAAATTACACTTTTAAAAAGATATATTTTCTCATCATTATTAACTCTAAAATTATTAGTTGATATTGATAATTTCCATTGATAAGTACTATCAAAAATAATTTCTATTAGTCTCTTATAATAAATAATAACCATCATACCAAACATACTTCAAACCTGGCATATCTTTCAAACTTTTCAAAGATTTTCTTTCACAAGATTTTACAGTAGGATTCCTACAATAAATTATGGTGTTACACAAACACAATACTTAGATAAGCATACTGCATGCCAGTAAACTCTACATAGAGGTTATCCTTTCTCCAGGGGAGCTCCTGACCAAGAGCTCAAATCCAGGTCTCCTGCATTGCAGGCAGATTCTCTACCATCTGAGCCACCAAGAAAGCCCATATAGAGGTAGAAGATAGCCTTTAAATTCCTACTTTTACCTACCTATTAACTTAGCATCTGCTTACTAGTAGGCTAAGACTTTTCTTTAGTATTTATCTACTCCCCCATGAATTTGAGCCAATGATTGCTAAAATACAACACTATCTTTTTATAAAATAAGAAAGGTCAAACACACATGAAATAAGAATACATGTCATGTAGTCATGTCAACTTGACGAAAGAAATAGAAAATACTCCTCCAATAAGAGATCGTGACCCTTAGCGCATCTATTTGAATCTAGTTTAAGGAGTTATTCACAATTAGAGAACTTGCTTTTTCTTTTTCATTCTTTTTGTGTGTGAGGGGGGGTTGTTTTTTTAATTGAAGGGTAATTGCTTTACAGTATTTGTGGTTTTCTGTCATATATCAACAAGAATCAGCCTTAGGTACACCCATGCTTTTTCAAAATACTCATTCTTATCCTTTTGGCTGCTTTTCCTTCTATTTAAAGGCCAGAGAAATGATACGATATGGTTACTTCATAATGAAAAGTGAAGAAAAGAACATGATCTCCCACTTCTAGTCTTCTTTTATACTTTTCAAAAGACTTTAACTCCACTTGTAAATTCTTATTAATTAATTACATTGCCTTTGCTGCTGCATGAATTTGGGTAACTATATTTAAACATTTTACCTCACCAATCACCTTAACAAGCAAAATTACACTTTTTTTTTTCTCCTTTCTTTCAAAACTTCTGAGAAATTATCAACAGAAGCATTATATTTACTTTATATTAATAGCACTGCTTCTTAAAGGACATTTATTGAATAAATAAATGAACCTGGATGGTCACTTCAGTGCTTCCTAACCATTTCCATTTCATGGCACACATGAAAAATATTTATAAGAATACTGGATCACACTAAAACTTCAAAGACTAAATGTATTTCCTGAGTATCAATACACATATTGATATGACATATGTTTTACACCAGTGGCAAACATAGGTCAGGTAACCTACTGAATGACTTCCTCAGATGATCTCCAGGCATATACTATCCTAAAGAGATCATCCAACAAGGTGTCAACAGTGAAAAAAGCACCCAGGAGAACCAGGATTGTTACAGAAGGTGAAGGGAGAGAGAAAGTAGGAAGCAGGCTGAAATGACTCGCATTACTCATACACCATAAGACAAAGGTGCTTTGAGTACATTATGGATCCACTTGCAGAATCAGACCAGAAAAGGTCTAGTCAGAGGGGAAACTTCTGTTACATATCAGCAGTTGTTTACTTGACAAAAGGGAATTAGTGCGACAAGTTGGGGACAAAAAAGAATTCCCCATGCACTAATTTCACATCTTAAAGAAACACACTTATCCCACCTTTACTATCAAATTGTGTTCCAAAAGGAACATATAACTTTCCTTAAAGAGATGGACTTTTTCCATACCGTGCTTAAAAAGGAATACAAGCACAGGCACTAAGATAAAGAAGATAATAAAAACACTATACCGACTTGGTTATGAAATCCTTCCCTTCATAGGAAATACATTTTAGACACTCTACCCAACGGAAAAAAACTACAGATGCCTATGCTAAATATATGGTTCATTAAAAGGGGAGGAGGGACTTTATTAATAATGTCTGACGTCTTTATTATACTCCAAGAACTGTACAGATAGAAAAAATGACTTGTCTTCACATCCCAGCATGTTGATCAGTACTATATATAGCAAGGACCCAGTATTTTTTTTGCTTATTAAATGACTGAATAAAAATACGATTAAATTCCAAGAAGTTAAAAAGAGATTAATGCCTATTATATAGGCACATTTATTCTGAATTAATTAATTTTTCCACCTTAAAAGATTGATATTAGAACCAAGGGCCATGCATCTTGGAATAGGGTGCAAGAGTTAATGAAAATGTTAAAAAAAATTAGCAAATCCACCAATAACAAAAACAGCAGATTAGCATCCTGTGTAGATTCTCACTTGAAGTGCTTTCATTAAAGAAAATATTCGCCTCATTAAATATACATCAACTCAGAGGAAGGAGGGGAAAAAATTGGAAAAATAAAGATAGCAAAGAAAAAAGAAGCCTGTACTTTAAAACTGATAAAAATCATCCACAAAGAAAGAATAATCTTCGATTCCAACATCAAGCTTTTCCCTCATTACTGTTCTATTATTTTCTTGCTTTACCTGAGAGGAATCAGCTTGGGCTAATTCTGTAGTGACCTTCAGTATCTGGTGAAGATTTCGTCCCTTATCTTCAACAAGGAGGTAAGCCAGCAGAAGAAAAACATGAGCAGGGATCACTGTGGTTATAGGGAGCAATGACTCCACGGAAGCCAACCAGTCACTTGCCGCAGACTCTTCTCTCATTACTTCAAGGATCCTCCAGGCTGTAAATATTGAACCATACATGCTGGTTATGGGGAACGCAAGCTTGTAGGAGAGCTGAAAAATAAACACACAAAAAAGTATGAATAAATGAGATAAATCTGTCAGAAATATATTTCTGACGTTCATTCATTCTTTATATTTCAAGAAATAGAAGAAATCGATCCTTTCAACAAAATGAATACAAAATTTTCAGTCCCTGACCCAAACCTCTCTGCATATATCTGAGCTAACAGGATTACACAAAAAGAAAAGAGTTGCCAGATGGAAACCCTAGAACAGTTCTATTAAAAAACTTCCTCATGTTTACCATTCGCTCCCTGTTGGGGCTTCCCAGGCAGTGCTAGTGGTAAAGAACCTGCCTGCCAGTGCAGGAAATGCAACAGACACAGGTTCAATCCCTGGGTTGGGAAGATTTCCTGGAGTAGGAAATGACAACCCATTCCAGTGTTCTTGCCTGGAAAATTCCATGGGCAGAAGAGCTTGGTGGGCTACAGTCCATGGGGCCACAAAGACTTGGACACAACTGAGTGAGCAAGCAAGGCAGAGAAAAAAAGAGGGGGCGGGGTCAATATACAAAATCCAGAGGCAACAGAGTTTGGAAAAAGCCATTACTATGTAAGAGGTATTTACCAGTGAGAACGGATATAGAAAAAACAACAGCAACAACACTGTATTTGCCCATCCCCAAGCCCCAGTAAGAGGCAACTTGGGGCAGATGGCAGATTTGGACTGAGGACAATTCATTTTTGTAATAGTATGTTGATAGGAACAGAGCTGGTTCAGCTGGAGTCTGGAAATTCATTAATAGTTTGTGGATAACTCCTGCAAGAAGCAGCAGCCTGACAGCTCTAAATTGAAATGATACCCAAAGAAGACGTTATGCTTAAGTCAATCTGAGCAATGGCTCCTTGTGGAAGTCAAGTGGTATAGTCAGGGTCAGAGACTGGATAGAATTCTGCCATTGTGAGTGGTGTGCCCAAATACCCCAGAAGAAGCCACAGACACTAAAGAGGAATTAGATATTGCCTGCTCAAAAAATAATTCATTTAGAGTGTAACGAGACAAATTAGAAATCTCTAGAGTATCACTGTCCAATTATTAGAGACTCACTTACATGGATAAGGGTAACAACTGAAAGGATGAGAAGTAAAAGTTAAGCCTTACAAAACTTTTTAATAACAGCTTTATTGAGATATAATTCACATATCATTAAATCCAGGCTTTTAAAGTTAATAGCTCAGAGGATTCTAGTAATTCATAAAGTTGTATAACCATCATCACCAGCTAAATTTAGAACATTTTTCTTCACCCCAAAAGGAAACTCCATGCCCATTAAAGTGTAAGTCACTAAGTCATGTCTGCCTGTGACCCCATGGACTGTAGCCATCAGGCTCCTCTGTCCATCGGATTCTCCAGACAAGAATACTGGAGTGAGTTGCCATTTCCTTCTCCAATGTCCATTAAAAGTCCTTCTTTATTCCCTCTGATCCCCAAGCCCTGGCAACCATTAATCTTTTATTTTGGCTATTTCATATAATAGGAACCACAGAATATGTGGTCTTTAGTAACTAGCTTCTTTTATTTCACATAAAATAAAACTTTTTCAAGGTTCATCCATGTTCTGGTTGACTGGTATCTATCAATGCTTCATTTCTTTTCATTATCAAATAATATCCCACTGTATGGGTATATATTTTGTTTATCCATTCATCAATTAATGGACATTGGGTTTTTTCCCACTTTTTGGCTATGACAAATAATGTTGCTATGAATATTACTGTAAAAGTTTTTGTGAGGACATAGCTGTTCAGTTATTTCAAGTATATGCTTAAGAATGAAGATCACTTTTATCTGAAAATAAATGCCATTATAAAAACATATGAGGAAGCTTTATCTTTTCTGATATGGAAAGACCTCACACAGAAAAATACAAGACACATACAGTGCGCCTGAAATGCTGAGATTATTTTAAAGAGAAGCATAGGGACTATATATTTGTATTTGCATAAATATGTACAAACACACACACATATTTGGAGTATGATAAGACAAATCAGCTTCTTCAGTGTTACTGGCTGTGGGATAGACTTGGATTACTGTGATATTGAATGGTTTGCCTTGGAAACGAACAGAGATCATTCTGTCATTTTTGAGATTACATCCAAGTACTGCATTTCAGACTCTTTTGTTGACCATGATGGCTACTGCATTTCTTCTAAGGGATTCCTGCCTGCAGTAGTAGATATAATGGTCATGAGTTAAATTCACCCATTCCAGTCCATTTTAGTTCCCTGATTCCTACAATGTCGATCTTCACATTCACAAGAATACACAGAAGAACTGTGCAAAAAAGATCTTCACGACCAAGATACTCACAATGGTGTGATCACTCACCTAGAGACAGACATCCTGGAATGTGAAGTCAAGTGGGCCTTATAAAACATCAGTATGAACAAAGCTAGTGGAGGTGATGGAATTCCAGTTGACCTATTTCAAATCCTGAAAGATGATGCTGTGAAAGTGCTGCACTCAATATGCCAGCAAATTTGGAAAACTCAGCAGTGGTCACAGGACTGGAAAAGGTCAGTTTTCATTCCAATCCCAAAGAAAGGCAATGCCAAAGAATGCTCAAACTACCACACAATTCCACTCATCTCACACTCTAGTAAAGTAATGCTCAAAATTCTCCAAGCCAGGCTTCAGCAATATGTGAACCATGAGCTTCCAGATGTTCAAGCGGGTTTTAGAAAAGGCAGAGGAACCAGAGATCAAATTGCCAACATCCACTGGATCATGGAAAAAGCAAGAGAGTTCC
Organism: Bos indicus; assembly: GCF_029378745.1. Taxonomy (NCBI): domain Eukaryota; kingdom Metazoa; phylum Chordata; class Mammalia; order Artiodactyla; family Bovidae; genus Bos; species Bos indicus. The sequence goes on from NC_091767.1 coordinate 23,560,848, forward strand.
AGAAAAACATCTACTTCTGCTTTATTGACTATGCCAAAGGCTTTGACTGTGTGGATCACAATAAACTGTGGAAAATTCTGAAAGAGATGGGAATCCCAGACCACCTGACCTTCCTCTTGAGAAACCTGTATGCAGGTCAAGAAGCAACAGCTAGAACTGGACATGAAACAACAGACTGGTTCCAAATAGGAAAAGGAGTACGTCAAGGCTGTATATTGTCATCCTGTTTATTTAACTTATATGCAGAGTATATCATGAGAAACACTGGACTGGAAGAAACACAAGCTGGAATCAAGATTGCCGGGAGAAATATTAATGACCTCAGATATGCAGATGACACCACCCTTATGGCAGAAAGTGAAGAGGAACTAAAAAGCCTCTTGATGAAAGTGAAAGAGAAGAGTGAAAAAGTTGGCTTAAAGCTCAACATTCAGAAAACGAAGATCATGGCATCTGGTCCCATCACTTCATGGGAAATAGATGGGGAAACAGTGGAAACAGTGTCACAGTTTACTTTTTGGAGCTCCAAAATCACTGCAGATGGTGACTGCAGCCATGAAATTAAAAGATGCTTACTCCTTGGAAGAAAAGTTATGACCAACTTAGACAGCATATTCAAAAGCAGAGACATTACTTTTCCAACAAAGGTCTAGTCAAGGCTATGGTTTTCCCAGTAGTCATGTATGGATGTGAGAGTTGGACTGTGAAGAAAGCTGAGCTCTGAAGAATTGATGTTTTCGAACTGTGGTGTTGGAGAAGACTCTTGAGAGTCCCTTGGACTGCAAGGAGATCCAACCAGGCCATTCTAAAGGAGGTCAGCCCTGGGTGTTCTTTGGAAGGACTGATGCTGAATCTGAAACTCCAATTCTTTGGCCACCTCATGTGAAGAGTTGACTCATTGGAAAAGACTCTGATGCTGGGAGGGATTGGGGGCAGGAGGAGAAGGGGATGACAGAGGATGAGATGGCTGGATGGCATCACTGATTCAATGGACGTGAGTTTGAGTGAACTCTGGGAGTTGTTGATAGACAGGGAGGCCTGGTGTGTTGCAATTCATGGGGTTGCAAAGAGTCTGACACGGCTGAGCAACTGAACTGAAGACAAATCAAAAATCTCTAGAGTATAACTATCCCGTTATTAAAGACTCACATGGACTTGCACACACACACAAAAGTATTTAGACAAACAGAAAAAATTAATAACTACTAATCTTCATCTTCATTTTGAGAGTGTGGAAATTGGACAACCAGAATCAAAGGTGAGAAAGAGACTGCTCATTGTATACCATTTATGATTCTTGAACCATTTCAATGTATTAAAAATACTTTATTTATTATAGTCCTGTCTCGCTAAGAATTTTTTTTCCCAAGAAAATGAAATTCATTAAAGACTAGAGTCAAGTTCTTTAGTCTAATGACAAACAGCGTTGGACTTCAGATTTAAAAGACCAGATTTTGGCACAGCCATGACAGTTATTAGACAGTTATTAAAAATTGTTACACAATTTCTCTGAGCTTTATTTTCCTCATCTATAAAATGGAAGTAATGTCTATCTCCCTGCCAAAATTATTGAGGTTGAGAAAGAAAGAGTATCTACAAAGCACCCAGCACAGTGCCTAAAGTTGCAAAATAAAGGAAAATATTATCCTTGTCATCTTCAGGAGAGAAAAATACAATTGCTGGATATGATTATAAAAGAAAAATAATTGGAAATCACCATGAACCATAAATTGACTAGGCAGCAGTGATATTACGGAGTAAACATATTAAAACAGAAAAGTAATCCTACTGTGCTTAAAGTATTAGTCCAGGTTTAGGCTCTGTTTTTCATCTGTTTGCCTAAGGTTAGAGTCACAGGAAAAAGGCACAACGTTGACTAAGAGATCACAGAATGGTCTCTCTGTCCCACTGAGTGACAGCTGCCACAGGCATGATCCCAGCGCAAAGGTGCACCAAGGCTTTTCTCTCAGCACCGGCCACCAAATCCTGGCCCCGTGGAGTGCTGTAGGCCCTGGGTTTTAGAGGAGAAGGTAGGTGTTTAAAGATAAAAGACAGGCTTATGTTAAATGAATTATATCTCAATAAAAAGAGACGAAACAATAGAAAAGTAACATTTAAGTGAATATGAAATGGTTGCACATCTACATATGTAAAACAGTTGCAAATCTTTACTTTTTAAAAATTTTAATAAAAATGTTCAGGTACACTGAATACTAACAATATCTGTTCATACTTCTTTGTCTAAAGAGGACTGAAAAAGAAATTGTGAATGCAGGTGAACAATATGGATTTTCATTAACTTAAAAGAATAACAATTTTCAATAATGTGGACTAAAACAGGCTTAACAAGTGAGGCCAGGATTTGACCAGGAGAGGGAGTGTGGAACAAACCTAGAGACACTTAAAAGTAGCACAGGTCTGTGCAAAAAGGGATTTAATTACTCACCAGACCAGAAACAGAAGACTGGAATAGATAAAGCCTTAATAAGAGTGTCCTTCTCTTCTATACAGGGCTTCCCTGGTGGCTCAGAGCGTAAAGCGTCTGCCTGCAATGCAGGCGACCTGGGTTGGATCCCTGGGTCAGGAAGATCCCCTGGAGAAGGAAATGGCAACCCACTCCAGTACTCTTGCCTGGAAAATCCCATCGACAGAGAAACCTGGTAGACTACATTCCATGGGATCGCAAAGAGTCGGACAGGACTGAGCGACTTCACTTTCAGTTTCACTTTCTGTTCTATACATCTATAAAGAATCTAATCAAGAGTTAAAAGCCTTGGTAGTGGTTAATTATCACCGAAAGACAACCATTCTCTGTATCCATGTTATTAAGAAGACAATGATAGAAGCACAAGATCTAATTCCTATTAACTTCCAATCAAAAGCTTTTAAGAAACCAGTTTACTTCAATTTACTATTGATTTACTGTTTTCCTGTAAATCTGAAATACTGTTATTAACTCCCAAGTTCAGCACAAAGATGATAAATTACTGTTAATAAAATCAAAGTGGCAGCAATAGAGTGTAGGCAAATGTAAACTCTATTTGTCAAACAGACAAAACCTGAATCTAAGTCCTACATCCACTCCCTGTGTAATGAGGGGGAAGTTAATTAACCTCCATAATTTCTATTTCTTCACTTACAAAATGAGTACTGTAAGATTATCATCAAGGAAATGCAAATCAAAACCACAATGAAATAGCACTTCATAACCACTCCTGTGTTAGTCTCTCAGTCATGTCTGACTCTTTGCGACCCCGTGGACTCCCCATCAGGCTTATCACCCCATCAAGTTGCTCTGTCCGTGGAATTCGCCATGCAAGAATACTAGAGTGGGTTGCCATTCCCTTCTCCAGGGGATCTTCGTGACCCAGGGATCAAACCTGGGTCTCCTGCATTGCAGGCAGATTCTTTACCATCTGAGCCACCAAGGAAGCCCATCACAACCACTAGTATGGTTGTAATAAAATGACAGGTAGTAACAAGTGTTGGCAAGTACATAGAGAAACTGGCACCTTCACACACTGCTAATGGGAATGTAAAATGATACAGTCCCTTTGGAAAAGTCTCACGGCTCCTCAAATGATCAAACACATGGTTACCATATGATCTAGCAATTTCACTCCCTAGGTTATCTACCCCCAAAAAATGAAAATCTATGTCCACACAAAAACTTGTACAGGAGTATTCACAACAGCATTATTCACAATAAACAAAATTTTCTTAAAAAAATTAAAACCCAAATGTTCAATAGATGAATGAAAAAATAAAATGAGGTAGCTTCATACAATGGAATATTATAAAGTGTCTGCCTGGAATGCGGGAGACCTGCATTTGATCCCTGGGTCGGGAAGATCCCCTGGAGAAGGAATTGGCAACCCACTCCAATATTCTTGCCTGGAGAATCCCATGGACAGAGGAGCCTGGTGGGCTACAGTCCATGGGGTCGCAAAGAGTCAGACACGACTGAGCAACTTCACTTCACTTTCTTTTTTGGAGTAATAAAAGTATTCTAAAATTGACTGTGGTATTGTATACACAACTCTGTAAACATACAAAAAGCCACTGAGTTGTGAACTTTAAATGAGTAAAATGTATGTATGTGAATTTTATCTCAATAAATCTATTTTAAAAAATAATCAGACTCTCACTGCATGACCCTTGGCAAGTTATCTTCTCTATATTTCAGTTAACTCTTGGATAAAATTAGACCAATAATAATAATACCTACTTCAAAGAGTTTGGGATAAAATCAAATGACTTAATACATGGCAAAGGACTCAGAATGGAGCCTGAACATAAGACGTGCTTAATAAACAACCACTGAAGCAGGGCTTTGTTGCCTATTTGGCCAGGGCCCGGAGAGCTTCAACCATTAGGCCTTCAACCAAGGCCACACATGTGGAAACAGCAAAACAAAACTATTTCAAAGTTATTGTGAGAAAAGAGTTGATCCACATAACTTCTTAAATAGAGCATGTGCTCAATAAATCTTAACTTCAGCTATAAATAGGACAACAATATATTATAAATTTTGATTTTTTAAGAGACAAATACTCAAAATCCTTTCTGCTTACTATATACTACTTCAAAGTGACAATGAGTGAAACCTACTTAGTACTGCTTTATTAAAAGGTAATAAAGCTCACAGTGCTTTAAGTACGAACAAAGTACTTTATCCAAAAATACCAATTAATAAATGTATGACAGATCCTACCTCAGTCATCCTTTCTCTAAATCTTTCTGTTGACTAAAATAGTTCTCCAAAGATGAATCTTGCCCTACTGTATAACTGCAGGAATTTGACTATTAAGTCTCTTTCTTGCTTTATTTCACCCATCCCTGGCTGCCAGGGGCATGCAAGAGACTCCAGCAGATAGCTTCCTATGGGCCAGCTCTGGCCTGTGACACCCCACACACTTCACCAGCTAGCAGGTCATAGCTACAATCTTCCCACCAGGCTGTGATCTCAGCCTTGAGTGCGGAGATCCATTTGGTTCATTCTTTGGGTGTCCCCTGCCTCACTCTCAGAAGTAGAAGCTGTTCTCAACATTTATTATGGCAATATTCCTTAGAGCCTCATTACTGCTTTCAGTAATTAAACACCTTTTACTAGTTAATAACTTCTGTACTAAGTTTCTCTTTATTTAAATTATCAGTGTGGCTTCTCTCTCCTAACTAGACCCTGACTCATACCCTGGTGCTTTCTTCTCACTACCACCTGCCCCCATTTTCTGGGGGTAGGGGCAGCAAAATTGTAAGGACTTTAGAGTTGCGACTAGTATTTGATGTTTTTCACCTAAGAGAACACAAATAGGTTTTAAACATCACCTGTCATAGTCTAATACAAAGGATCCTGTTTTTCTTACACAATAAATAAACAAATAGATGTTTATTACTGCTGCTACTGCTAAGTCGCTTCAGTTGTGTCCGACTCTGTGCGACCCCATAGATGGCAGCCCACCAGGCTCCCCCGTCTCTGGGATTCTCCAGGCAAGAACACTGGAGTGGGTTGCCATTTCCTTCTCCAATGCATGAAAGGGAAAGGTGAAAGTGAAGTCGCTCAGTCGTGTCTGACTCTTAGCGACCCCATGGACTGCAGCCCACCAGGCTCCTCTATCCATGGGATTTTCCAAGCAAGAGTACTGGAGTGGGGTGCCATTGCCTTCTCCAAGAAGTTTATTAGATTATGCTAATCTTTTAAAGAGATGAATGGCTGCTTTGATATTTTACTTTTTAATTCTTAGAAACTGAGAGAAGTTAAAATGTGTTTTATTTCATTGTTATCAACACTTCAGAAACAGGTAGGGAATTCCCTGGCAGTCCAGTGGTTAGGATTCTACTTTCACAGCTCAGGGTGTGGGCCAATCCCTGGGGAGGGACCTACGATTCCACATGGCACACAGCATAACCAAAAAATTAAGGAAAAAAAAAAAGAAATGGACAGGAAACAGAGAACTGCATGGTACGGTAATATTTACCCTTGGATTTATTTATGAAAAGAATTATACTTCTGAAGAAATGCTTTAGTTCTAAGCCAAATACTCAAGTCAGAATCACCAATTTAAAATGAAATAATAAAAATATAAACAACAAAAATCTGTGATTCTAAACAATGTTTCTGTAATAAATCAAGAGGGTAAAATGATCTGTATTTGTATCAGAAGCATACATTCCTCACTGAACAGAAATTTCTTGACTATCTACTACGTAGTAAACAATAGGTCAGGTGTGGAGGATGCAAAGACAAATAAATAAGCTAGGGTGTTATCTATTTCCTTGAATATGTGGAAAATACTCAGTTTCACCGCTGCTAAAGTGTTTTTAATTTTCCAATCCATGATCAGCTGAAAAGATAATGCAGAAACACCTACGGTGGAAAAAACATCAAAAGTTCAACAACTGTTGCAATTTAAATATTAATGTGCTTAAAAAAAAAAGGCAAAGTATGAAAAAGGCCAAGCTTCCTTCCCTGGGTGAGCTCACGGCACAGCTGGAGGTACAAATATGTACCCCTTAAATTAAGACACACAACATAATCCCCTTAAACTAAGACACACAACACAATCCACTAATGCTGAAAGTGTTTGGATGCAAAGGAGAGAGAGTAATAAATTCTGACTCAGGGAGGCTGAAAACACTTGGCTGGGTCTTGAAGAACGAGTAGTTCAGGCAAAGGAGACAAAAGTGCATTATGTACTAAAGCAAAGATTCAGGAGGAGAACTGGGAGTTTGGGGCAGGTTAAATTTATAGGTATGTTTGGAATATAGGGTCTGGACAGGCGTAGGAGAAAAGCCAACAGTAAACTGTGGCTTAAATTTTTCAAAAGGGAGATCATATATCCACTGAAAGCCTCAATACAGCAGCACACTACCATCAGGAGGACATTTACACCCTAATAGTATTCCTTCCTCCTCCCTCTTCACCAGCTGCTAAAGAGAAAATCCACCATGCAGTGCTGATGAATAAGATTCACACACACCTGAGCAAATAATAAGCTGAGTACTTACACATTAGATTTAGGGTGATCCTCAGTAAATATCACTCATGATTTAAAGGAACAGAACTCTCAGACATAGTACCCTGTCCCCACCCCCATTCAGAATCCAATTTGTGTTCTATATGGGCAAACTACAAGGGGAGGTAAAAGGCTATTAGAAATTTGGGGTCACAGTTTGTCATCCTATCAGAGCAGATGTTAAGAACTTTCTTCTTTTAATGCAAATCAATTACCTATTTCAAGTTTTATGCTTTAGTCAAACAATTAGGATCGAGGAGGCTGCAGCATACATTCAATATGCCTGCAGGCTAGTTTCTGCTGCATGATCAAACAGGGAACATAACCAAGAATCCCCAACAATGCCTGGATTTCTGCTGCTAGAACATTTAACAATACGTCATTAGTGGTATCTCTACTTTTGCAAACAAAACAACTAAGGCACTTGCTTGCATTTATGTAATGTCTTTGGTCTCTGGAAACTTAAGATGCTTCACCAGTTTTACCGTCTTTAACCCTTTATAGTTGGGAAGTACTATCACATTTTACTGGGCTTTGCTGGTGGCGCTAGTGGAAAGAACCTGCGTGCCAATGCAGATAGACGTAAAAGATGAGGGTTTGACTCCTGGGTCAGGAAGATCCCCTGGAGGAGGGCATGCCTACCCACTCCAATATTATTGCCTGGAGAATCCCATGGACTGTGGAGCCTGGCAAGCTACAGTTCATAAGGTTGCACGGAGCTGGACATGACTGAAGTGACTTAGGACACACACATCACATTTTACTAAAGTTAAAACCCAAGCACCTAAACAGAAAAAAATATGATGAATGTAGGCCTAGAATTCAGCCACTAACAAGATATTACTCATATTTCTCCATTATTCTAACAGGACCAGTGAGACTGACAAAGCCAAATGGGGTAAGCCCGGTAGGCATGGATCAGAATGAAGTGTGACAGTTGGGCTGAAGGGAGTAGGAACACACACAGGGACATCAAGAACCATGTGCTGGGGAATACAGCGTAAGGTGCCATATTCAAAAGTCAAGTCTTAGTTCTTACAGATCCCAGAACTTCCAGGCAATTGCAGTTCCCCACCATGGATTGTTGCAGGTCTAATTACACTGCACTATTTAACAGTATAAAGAAGGGGAAGAAAGGCTCCATGCTCACATGTGTTGCAGAAGCACTAGGTTAGTTAACTAGAACTAGTTGCTTTCCTGCAGGATTCCTTAGGACCTTTAACCACTAATGGACACTGGAAACTCAACAAGCAAAAAAGATTAGACAGATTTCCAACACTTATTTCAAGCAGGACTACCCTCCCCACCACAGTCCAGAAGAATACACTAACATCAACACCAGTGCCTGACAGAGTGGTAAAATTCAACGACAGGATTTAAACCCAAACACATATATCATCAGGAGGTGAGATTTCCGGCAGTGACTTAAATCCCATATAACTGATTAAACTTTATGTTAAGAGAAACAGGGATAAAGTGGTTACCTTTCGGTGCTCGTCTCTGTAGCGCTCCTCCTGCACCATTTCTAAAAGGTTTACAGCCAACTGCTGCCTAGAGGGACCTTCTTCATCCACGGATATACAGTCTTCCAAGGCAGTAGAAGACAGTATCTGCAGAAGTGGCATCACTAGCAGCAACGAGGACTTTGGGATCTTCTGACTCTCAGCAGAAGAAAGGAGCTTCAGAGCTGGTCATCCAAACAACAATTCACAGTTTTCAAAATTAATACTGCAGTCAAACAAAATACTGTTTTGTTTAAGAGAAATATGCAAAGAGCTTTCTTGCCCCTTTACAATTGGGTCATACATACAATTAAGATGATAAACCTGATCCTTTAAGAAATAAAAAGAACATAAAAATTAACTCAGCAAAAATAAGCTATTAATGCACAGAACTTTTTAGTTTTTACTTGAGGATGCTCTTAGAGAAAATTCATATCATAAAGTAAAATCAACTTTTTTTTTTTTCAGGTCAATATGAATTTCTTTAAAATTCAACTCAACTTTTGTTCTTATACCCTGTCAGATCCTCTGCCCTCACAAACTGAGCCAAGAGACCAGAGTTCCTGATCTACGGATAACAAAATCAACACATGCACTACTCTTTCAAGCCCAGCTGAGAATTGTATCAAGCGATGCAAAAGTAAACAAGGTGAAGCACGGGATGACCTTCAGCAGTAATTACCAAGAAGCAAATCAGCAAATTCTCAAAGTCCATTCCCCATGGAATACAACCCATGTTTATAAAAGATTTTTTTTAACATGGAAACAAACACACACGCAGAATAATTTACTTATATGTGTAGTCTCCCTTAGACTATGAACAGGATGAATTAAAGAATAAACTTTCTTCACAGTTATTGAATGAATGCTGATTTACTGAAAAAGGTTATTTTTACAAATAACCTCCTTCAGAGTGAGATTATTAATCAACTTAACTTCCCCACTACACCAAAAAAAACTACAGTGAACTTTAAATCATGTCAATGAATTGCTAGTATTGTATTTTAAATCACCTGGAAGTCAAACCTGAATGTGGTATGAAATACAGACACTTGTTACTCCAACACTACAAATTTACTTTTTTTGCCTAAATATTAGTCTTAATTCATAATTGTCAGTTATTACAATAATATAATACCTTTAACAGATACTGAAAGAGGAACTCCCCAGGTCGGTAGGTGCCCAATATGGTACTGGAGATCAGTGGAGAAAATAACTCCAGAAAGAATGAAGGGATGGAGCCAAAGCAAAACAATACCCAGTTGTGGATGTGACTGGTGATAGAAGCAAGGTCTGATGCTATAAAGAGCAATATTGCATAGGAACCTGGAATGTTAGGTCCATGAATCAAGGCAAATTGGAAGGGGTCAAACAGGAGATGGCAAGAGTGAACGTCGACATTCTAGGAAACAGCTAACTAAAATGGACTGGAATGGGTGAATTTAACTCAGATGACCATTATATCTACTACGGCGGGCAGGAATCCCTTAGAAGAAATGGAGTAGCCATCATGGTCAACAAAAGAGTCCGAAATGCAGTACTTGGGTGCAAGCTCAAAAATGACAGAATGATCTCTGTTCGTTTCCAAGGCAAACCATTCAATATCACAGTAATCCAAGTCTACGCCCCAACCAGTAACACTGAAGAAGCTGAAGTTGAATGGTTCTATGAAAACCTACATGACCTTTTAGAACTAACACCAAAAAAAGATGTCCTTTTCATTATAGGGGACTGGAATGCAAAAATAGGAAGTCAAGAAACACCTGGAGTAACAGGCAAATTTGACCTTGGAATATGGAATGAAGCAGGGCAAACGCTAATAGCGTTTTGCCAAGAGAACACACTGGTCATAGCAAACACCCTCTTCCAGCAACACAAGAGAAGACTCTACACATGGACATCACCAGATGGTCAACACTGAAATCAGATTGATTATATGCTTTGCAGCCAAAGATGGAGAAGCTCTATACAGTCAGCAAAAACAGGACCAGGAGCTGACTATGGCTCAGACCATGAACTCCTTATTGCCAAATTCAGACTGAAATTGAAGAAAGTAGGGAAAACCACTAGACCATTCAGGTATGACCTAAATCAAATCCCTTATGATTGCACAGTAGAAGTGAGAAATAGATTTAAGGGCCTAGATCTGATAGATAGAGTGCCTGATGAACTATGGACTGAGGTTTGTGACATTGTACAGGAGACAGGGATCAAGACCATCCTCATGGAAAAGAAATGCAAAAAAGCAAAATGGCTGTCTGGGGAGGCCTTACAAATAGCTTTGAAAAGAAGAGAAGTGAAAAGCAAAGGAGAAAAGGAAAGATATAAGCATCTGAATGCAGAGTTCCAAAGAATAACAAGAAGAGATAAGAAAACCTTCTTCAGCGATCAATACAAAGAAATACAGGAAAACAATAGAATAGGAAAGACTAGACATCCCTTCAAGAATATTAGAGATACCAAGGGTACATTTCATGCAAAGATGGGCTTGATAAAGGACAGAAAAGGTATGGACCTAACAGAAGCAGAAGATATTAAGAAGAGGTGGCAAGAATACAAAGAAGAACTGTACAAAAAAGATCTTCACAACCAAGATAATCATGATGGTGTGATCACTCACCTAGAGCCAGACATCCTGGAATGTGAAGTCAAGTGGGCCTAAGAAAGCATCACTATGAACAAAGCTAGTGGAGGTGATGCAATTCCAGTTGAGCTATTCCAAATCCTGAAAGATGATGCTGTGAAAGTGCTGCACTCAATATGCCATCAAAATTGGAAAACTCAGCAGTGGCCACAGGACTGGAAAAGATCAGTTTTCATTCCAATCCCAAGGAAAGGCAATGCCAAAGAATGCTCAAACTACCGCACAATTGCACTCATCTCACATGCTAGTAAAGTAATGCTCAAAATTCTCCAAGCCAGGCTTCAGCAATACGTGAACCGTGCACTTCCAGATGTTCAAGCTGGTTTTAGAAAAGGCAGAGGAGCCAGAGATCAAATTGCCAACATCCACTGGATCATGGAAAAAAGAAGACAGTTCCAGAACAACATCTATTTCTGCTTTATTGACTCTGCTTTATTGACTATGGATCACAATAAGCTGTGGAAAATTCTGAAAGAGATGGGAATACCAGACCACCTGACCTGCCTCTTGAGAAACCTGTATGCAGGTCAGGAAGCAACAGTTAGAAATGGACATGGAACAACAGACTGGTTCCAAATAGGAAAAGGAGTACGTCAAGGCTGTATATTGTCACCCTGCTTATTTAACTTATATGCAGAGTACATCATGAGAAATGCTGGGCTGGAAGAAGCACAAGCTGAAATCAAGACTGCTGGGAGAAATATTAATGACCTCAGATATGCAGATGACACCACCCTTATGGCAGAAAGTGAAGAGGAACTAAAAAGCCTCTTGATGAAAGTGAAAGAGGAGAGTGAAAAGGTTGGCTTAAAGCTCAACATTCAGAAAATGAAGATCATGGCATCTACTCCCATCACTTCATGGGAAATAGATGGGGGAACAGTGGAAACAGTGGCAGACTCTACTTTTTTGGGCTCCAAAATCACTGCAGATGGTGATTGCAGCCATGAAATTAAAAGACGCTTACTCCTTGGAAGGAAAGTTATGACCAACCTAGATAGCATATTAAAAAGCAGAGACATTACTTTGCCAACAAAGGTCTAGTCAAGGCTATGGTTTTTCCAGTGGTCATGTATGGATGTGAGAGTTGGACTATGAAGAAAGCTGAGCGCCGAAGAATTGATGCTTTTGAGCTGTGGTGTTGGAGAAGACTCTTGAGAGTCCCTTGGACTGCAAAGAGATCCAACCAGTCCATTCTGAAGGAGATCAGCCCTGGGATTTCTTTGGAAGGAATGATGCTAAAGCTGAAACTCCAGTACTTTGGCCACCTCATGCGAAGAGTTGACTCATTGGAAAAGACTCTGATGCTGGGAGGGATTGGGGGCAAGAGGAGAAGGGGACGACAGAGGATGAGATGGCTGGATGGCATCACTGACTCGATGGACGTGAGTCTGAGTGAACTCCGGGAGTTGGTGATGGACAGGGAGGCCTGGCGTGCTGCAATTTTTGGGGTCGCAAAGAGTCGGACACGACTGAGAGTCTGAACTGAACTGAATATCTTTAACAAAATATGAAATTCATGTAATACAAATATTTCTATATTCTGTACTATGGCTCTTGCAGGCATTTTTACAAATTGCTATTTAGAATCATGGCCAGTGTTAGTAATTAAGAAGCATAACATTGTATTATGCACGCTCAGTCACTTCAGTCGTGTCTGACTCTCTGCAATCACATGGACTGTAGCCTGCCAGGCTGCTCTGTCCAAGGGATTCTCCATGCAAGAACACTGGAATGAAAAAAAAAAAAAAAGAACACTGGAATGGGTTGCCATGCCCTCCTCCAGGGGATATTCCCAACCCAGGGATTGAATCTGCATCTTTTGTGTCTCCTGTATTGCAGGTAGATTCTTTACCACTGAGCCACCAGAGAAGCCCCAACATTGTATTAGTGCTGTGTATTTTTAAAACTTGAAATAATCAATATTCTCCCCGCTATCCTATTGCTTTGAGCATTCTTTCCCAATATACGAAACAATAGATTTTTATTTACATTTCAACTTTATACACTAGCTCAATAGTTTTCAGTATGGTTTATTCACTCTATCAAAGGTAACTTCAAATCAGAGACACTGGTTTACAAAAGGAAAACTTGGCTCTTCTCCAACAAAAGTACTGGAGTGTTTGATGCTGTATTATCCTATCATACATGAGCTATAATTGAAGGACTGGAGCCTCAGGATTAGGAATGCAGATTCTGTAGGGCATCAAAAAATTTTTTCTGGTCCAAAAACAAAAACCATGTATACGAAATATCCAGAAGAGACAAATTTAGAGACAGAATGCACTTTAGTGTTTTTCTGGGACCGAGGGTGGGAATGAGGATTAACTATAAATGGGTGCAAGAAATTTGGGGGAGAGGGATTGATGCAAAATGTTCTAAAACTGGACTGTGGAGCTGGCGGCACAACTCTGTAAATTTACTTTTGAAAAATTTATTTATTTTTGGCTGCGCTGGGTCTTTGTTGCTGTGTGGGCTTGTCTCTGGTTGCAGCGAGTGAGGGCTACTGTCCAGTCGCAGTGCATGGGCTTCTCACTGACGTGGCTTCTCCTGTTGTGGAGCACAGGCTCCAGTCATGAGAGCTTCAATGGTCGCAGCACACAGGCTCATTAGCTGTGGCCCCTAGAGCTTGCAGGCTTCAGCAGTTGTAGCGCATGGGGTCATTACTTGTGGTACAAGGCTTAGTTTCTGCATGGCATGTGGAATCTTCCCAGACCAGGGATCAAACCCATGTCCCCTTCTTTTCCAATGTACAACCAGGGAAGTCCCATAAATTTACTTTTAAATGCTATTGTACATTTAAAAACAGTGAGCTCTATGGTAAATAAATTTGCCTCAATAAAGCTGCTTTTTAAAAATAATAAAACTATGATTGTCATAAGTAACAGGATTGGAAAATTATACCTATAGGAGGATGCCATGTATACTCTTTAAGGGGAGGAGGCAAAAACAGTTTAGTAAGAGACTAGGGAGGAAGGGCCAAAGAGAAGAGGGCCAATAAGCAAAAGCAGGGTAGGAATCAAAGCCCTTAAAAGAGCCCAGGGTCCCTTCCATACGCTAAAGCTATTTCTAAGACACTGTAAATGAAAGAGTAATTCATCCTCAAAATCATGGATTAAAATGCCCAGAAGGAGTTACACAATCAGTATTTACCTCAATCATGTTTTAAAAATGAAAGTGGGAATGAATCAACGAATCATGGCATCATAACATACACATCACAAATTAGACAACATCCTACATTACTGCATGTATTATACTGGACCAAGTAAAGCGAGGCAATACTAACGTAAAAGCCACAATTTAAAGGTATGACTTGTTTGTTGATCTGCAAACTTGATTCTTTCCCACGTTATTCTTTTTTTAATTTATTTATTTATTTTAATTGGAGTCTAACTACTTTACAATAATGTAGTGGTTTTCGCCATACACTGACATGAATCAGTCATGGGTGTACAAGTGTCCCCCATCCCGAAACCCCCTTCCAACATCTCTCCCCATCCCATCCCTCAGGGTTGTCCCAGTGCACCGGCTTTGAGTGCCCTGTTTCATGCATCAACCTTGGACTGTTGATCTATTTCACATATGGTAATATACATGTTTCAATGGTTTTCTCTCAAATCATCCCACCCTCACCTTCTCCCACAGAGTCCAAAAGCCTGTTCTTTACATCTATCTCTTTTTTGCTCTTGCATGTAGGGTCATTGTTACCATCTTTCTAAATTCCACATATAGGCATTAATATACTGAATTGGTGTTTTTCTTACTGACTTACTTCACTCTGTACAATAGGCTTCAATTTCATCCACCTCATTAGAACTGATTCAAATGTGTTCTTTTTAATACCTGAGTAATATTCCATTGTGTATATGTACCACAACTTTCTTATCCATTCGTCTGCCAATGGACATCTAGGTTCCTTCCATGTCCTAGCTATTGTAAACAGTGCTGTGATGAACACTGGGGTCTCTTTCAACTCTGGTTTCCTCGGCATGTATGCCTAGCAGTGGGATTACTGGGTCATAAGGCAGTTCTATTTCCAGGTTTTTAATGAATCTCCACATTGTTCTTCATAGTGGCTGCACTAGTTTGCATTCCCACCAACGGTGTAAGAGGGTTCCCTTTTCTCCACACCCTCTCCAGCATTTATTGTTTGTAGACTTTTTCATAGCAGCTGTTCTGACTGGCATGAGATGGTACCTCATTGTCCCACATTACTCTTAAACAGAACATTTTTTGCCTCCCTTTAGCCCCATTCCTTACTTTTTTTTAAGTCAATATTGGACAGTCAAAAGAATGTTATCTTCATTTGTACTAGGTAGGTTAACAAAATAATCATAAATTAAGCCTTGTTCAATGTGGCACCAGTTTTGAATAGTAAAGGTGTATAGAGTTTTAAAAGTAAATTCAAATGCTAAATACTTATTCTGCTTCAAGGGTTTTATGCTATTGATTCTGTTTGCTGTACAACTAAATGAGCTGACACACCCTTCAAAATATTTACCAATGTCACTGCTATATAATTTAGAACATAATGTCCTAACGAACAGCTGAGATATTTGGTAAATTATGGTATATGGAATCTTGCACAAAACACCTTGATAAGAAAAAGAAAGCTCTATTTGATAATGACTAAACGGAAAAATTCCAGAACGGACATTCACAACATATAGGACTTTACAGCACAGTACAATACGTAGATCAAGTGACACCTGCCAATACTCATGTTAACTTACGTTACTCTTGTGAGCGTATTTTTATTTACCTAGACTTAAGATTGGCTTCTGTTGACTTGCTGGAGTCTGTAGAAGTAGTAAAGCTATTCCAATTATGATCGGTTCAACAGGAAAATCCTAAAGGAAAAGAAGAAAAGCAAAGAGCTGAAGAAGTTTCCAAGACCCATTGATTTATAATTTGTATCTAGGAAAAGTATATTTAACATGAAATATTATAAACCTATTGTACAAAATTACTCACAGTAAGCCTGTTCTATTTAAGGAAGAGTTGTTGAATGCCACAGCAGTCACAAGTAAATTCAAAATGTTATCATATCTGGCCAAAGAGCAATAAGTTATAAACCATATTAATTCAGAGGGAAAACCTGCAGTCTTCAAAACAGTCAGTCTTTGCAAACCAATAAAAAATACCTGAAATACTTAAGAATATTTCATTTCTGGAAAGTAGCTGAATTGTCTACTTAGGTAATACAGACATCGCTCATCTATACAACTTACATAATAAATTACACTTAACAAATTTTGATAAATCATGTTATTATAATAAAAGAAACATTAGTACCAGAGAAGCAGAGATTATTTTTAAATTACAGTAACTTACTAAGTATATGTAAATATAGTAAAGCAATAACCATAGAAACTTAAGGTCATTAATTTCACCAAGTATATAAATGAAATTTAAAAAAAAGATAAAAAGCACATGTACATTAAATTCTAATAAGGAAAATACAAGTGGCATAAGATGTCATTTGAAGTTTCTAAATAAAGAAAACAATAATGTTTTATGGAACTAAAGAAGGTCCAACACCCTCTGCTAAAATCACTTCATTCTGAAATTTACAGAAGTGTCTACAATTCTGTCGGAGAAGGCAATGGTAACCCACTCCAGTACTCTTGCCTGGAAAATCCCATGGACGGAGGAGCCTGGTGGGCTGCAGTCCATGGGGTCGCTAAGAGTCGGGTACGGCTGAGTGACTTTACTTTGACTTTTCACTTTCATGCATTGGAGAAGGAAATGGCAATCCACTCCAGTATTCTTGCCTGGAGAATCCCAGGGATGGGGGAGCCTAGTGGGCTGCCATCTATGGGGTCGCACAGAGTCGGACACGACTGAAGTAACTTAGCAGCAGCTACAATTCTGTAACAAATTCTTCAGAATTCTGCAATTCTACAAGCAGAAAATTTCCCATGAATCATGAGTGTAGGCAAAAAATTAAAAAACGAAATGTGAGATAGAACTGTGTGTTAAAGACACACTAGAGAGAAATCAACTTAGTCTGACACAACTAGAGTTATATTCCTGGAGATGCCATCAACTCTGGTACAAATTACTAAATGTATATCTACATCTTCAGCTTCTCTGGTGGCTCAGTGGTAAAAAGAATCCTCCTGCCAATGAAAGAAAGACTTTAACACACAGGCTATCATTGGAAAGGCCGCCAAGTAGCTTCTCATGAGACTGGCCTGTTGAGAACAAAGGGTGGAAGAGAAAGAGCTGGAGATCAAGACACCTAAAATAAGGAAAAGTAATGGCAGAGGATGAGACTAGATGACTTTAAATTGTTCATGATTCTGAGAGGTCACAAATTTTTTGTGTGATTAGAGGGCTTCCCTGGTGACTCAAATGGTAAAAGAATCTGTCTGCAATGTAGGGGACCCAGGTTCTGTCTCTGAGTTGGAAAGATCCCCTGAAGAAGGAATGGCTACCCATTCCAGTATTCTTGCCTGGAGAATCCCACGGACAGAGGAGCTCGGTGGGTCCTTGGGGTCCCAAAGAGTCAGACACGACTGAGTTACTAACACTTCACTTCCACTGCTTTAATGAACACCTGAGAATGGTACCATTTAATGAGGTCTTTCAATAAAAGCCTGTGCTGGACATCTCATGAACACCTTCAAATACTACAGCTATCGCTATAGTGACTCATACTGCTTGCCCCAGGCCACTGAGAGATCCAGAAGTACAGGGAAGTTAAAGTCCCATAGGCCACGCCTTGACAAGTTGTTAAGAGAAGTCCAGGGATAAACACTTCCGTCTTTATTCTGGATCCTTCTGGCAGGTTCTGAAACATCTTCCATAACACTTCTTAGCATATTCCATGAGATGAACAACTGGCTCCTTACAGTAGTGGCCCACTTGATAATACTCGTACTGCCTCTCCTGCCTTTAGTATTTCACTCTTCCTGTCTCTCTCCCACTTGCTTCCTGAGATCACAGCCACAGATGGACTCCTGATGATAAGCTTTTGCCTTTGTGGAAACCCAGGTTTTGTTTTTGCCTTTAGGGATATTCAGAGTCTACTTTTTGAGGAACCAAGGCTAATTCAAGAGCCTAACTGGAGAAAAGAAGTAAAGAAACCTTTATATTGGACCACAGGTATCACTGGAGCCTTGATGACAATAAACACCTGGAGTCCTTTCGCCTCAATCAAATGAAACATAGCAGTGAGCATCAGCCGTGTTCCAGGCAGGAAGTACATATGCTGGGCTCGGGGATGCTACTGTGAACAAGAGAGCATGAAAAAGTTTTTACATTGTTGTTGGATTTTTTTTTCTTATTGTTGTTTTGCTTGTTTAGTGAAAAACAAGGAAGGAGAAAGGCCACAGCAGAGGTAAGTATCTGCAGCAGACACAACAAAGACAACAGCCCAGCTCACACAATTCCCCAGTGTCACAGCTCTGCAACCTTCCCTGCCCTCCACTCAGAGTTGACTGACCCAAGCTGGGCCAATCAGACCATTCTTCCTAGGAATCTGAGAACTTAAACCTCAGTTTAACTTAAACCTCAGTTCTTCACACAGTGAAGAAAGGTAGGGGGGACTGAGTCATCTGATGGTAATGTGTAGGGAACATAGGTTTCCAGCCTTACCAAAGCTGGGAGGTTTAGCACTCTTCACTTTGAAAGCTACCTAGTCTCCCCACAAACAATATTTTCTGTTAAGAGTACATATGCTTAGGGCTCTGTGCTTCCAATGCAGGGGGCATGGGTTCAATCACTGGTCAGGGAACTAAGGTCACACAAGTCGTGTGGTATAGCCAAAAAAAAAAAAAAAAGAGAGAAAAGAATATATATTTTGCTTGAAATGGGAAACATCTTAGGTTATGATCATTCAAATAGGCTAAAAATAGTTCAGCTAAGACCAAATACATTGAAACTAATGTAGCCTAAGAAATACATCCATTTTCAGTGTGCAATGAAATAAATCTGATATAAGAACAGAAAAGGAATAAAGAGGAAAAGACAAGTTAATGTAATATTTGAATTGAACATTTTGCTAAATTTCCTGGGGGACAGGAAATTTCATAACATAAGTATTTTAACAGTTCTACATATTTTTAATTCCTTCTAGAATTTTTAAAATATTGGGCAGATGGAAGACACAGCATAAATAAGACCTTCTCCCACAGACACCATTTCATCATTCTCAATGAAAGTATTCTGTCATTCTACATTAAAATCAAAAATATTTTTAAAATCCGACTCGAGTCAAAAATATTTGACTCAATATTTGACTCAAAAATTGACTCAAAAATATGACTCAATATTTGACTCAAAATTTGACTCAAAAATTAACTCGAGACAATGTGAATTTTAATAAGGATATTATCCATAAGAAGTTGAAATGCATCAAATATGTTTAAATCTATAAGTTCAGAATACTTTCAGAAATTAGTAAGTAAAGGGAAAGAGTCAAGCCTGTATTCTAACTTTTCTGTATAAACTCTACTACTGGACAACCAAATACTAAATGGAACCAACTACTTCTTTTAAGAGAAGTAGTCCAGCTAACAAATGAAGAAGAACAGAATTAGAACATCATTTCTTTAATTCCTAATGAATTAATGGAACTAGGCACCAGCATCAACAAATACCAACATCATAAACAGAAGAGCAACACATATTATGTGCTTCTCGATGAAAGAACACACCATGCCTTGTAGTCTTGGAAACAAAAAAATAAAACAAAAATCTGAATCTGATCAGGCCTCTATAGCTAACAACCTATGAACAGGGAGACATGTCAAAGTGCACCAAGAGATTGCAATCAGCAGGTTTCAAGATTTACAAAACTCTATAGCTCACATAAGCCAGGTTTTCCTTCTTTTTTAAAACATGTAAACAATGTACAGATATACATGGAGGTGATAAAACTATAAACAAATGTAAAGAAGATATCACTATAGAAGTCAGGATAGTCAGGGCAAGGAGGAGGTTGTGATTAGGACTGCGCTAATTAGGACTAACCCTAGGAAACTTCTAGGGTTGCCAGAAAAGCTCTATTTCTGGATTTTTTATGCTTACAAGGTTGTTTACCTTCTATGCAAAAATATATATATAATAATAATCAAATTATTTAAGGGTGCTAGTTTAAAAGGTAGATGTTTGGACCCAACCAGCCCAGCTAATTCAATATCTCTAGGGGTAGGACCTAGGCATTTGCAGTTTAAATAAAATCTGCCTAGTGATTTTGATGCACTCTAGTCTGAACAATTTGATTGGAATATAAACTTCACAGATCTTGTCTTTTTCACCTAACTGCCATAGCAAAGTACTTGCCATAAAAAACTGTCTCCTATTCACATGAATCTACACAAACAAGGAACATTATGGGTTTACCTGTTAAGTACATTACATATATGGTTAAGATAGGCAATTCCAAGTAATTTAACTATATAATATTATCTATATAGTATTTTCCACATATTATTTAGCTACAAATACTATTTATTCATATTTTATATGTATTTTATTAGTATAATATATATAAATATATTATCTATTATAGCTATTATCTAATAGGTATAACTATATATATAAAATTGATATAAAAATCTGAAAAAGTATGATTATTTTATTATATTAACTACATAATTTGTAACATCTAAGTAAGTGCTCAGTTGTGTCCAACTCTTTGCAACCCCATAAGCTGTAGCCCACCTAGCTCCTCTGCCCATGGAATTTTCCAGGCAAGAATACTGGAGTGGGGTGCCATTTCTTACTCCAGGAGATCTTCCCAACCCAGGGACCAAACCCATGCCTCTTATATCTCCTGCATTGGCAGGTGGATTCTTTACACTGTGCCACTTGGGATATGGTAATAATGTATCAGTTCAGTTCAGTCGCTCAGTCGTGTCCGACTCTTGGCCACCCCATGAATCGCAGCACGCCAGGCCTCCCTGTCCATCACCAACTCCCGGAGTTCACTCAGACTCACGTCCATCAAGTCAGTGATGCCATCCAGCCATCTCATCCTCTGTCGTCCCCTTCTCCTCCTGCCTCTAATCCGTCCCAGCATCAAAGTCTTTTCCAATGAGTCAACTCTTCACGTGACGTGGCCAAAGAATTGGAGTTTCAGCTTTAGCATCATTCCTTCCAAAGAAATCCCAGGGCTGATCTCCTTCAGAATGGACTGGTTGAATCTCCTTGCAGTCCAAGGGACTCTCAAGAGTCTTCTCCAACACCACAGTTCAAAAGCATCAATTCTTCGGCACTCAGCCTTCTTCACAGTCCAACTCTCACATCCATACATGACCACTGGAAAAACCATAGCCTTGACTAGATGGACCTTTGCTGGCAAAGTAATGTCTCTGCTTTTGAATATGCTATGTAGGTTGGTCATAACTTTCCTTCCAAGGAGTAAGCGCCTTCTAATTTCATGGCTGCCGTCATCATCTGCAGTGATTTTGGAGCCCCAAAAAATAAAGTCTGACACTGTTTCTACTGTTTCCCTATCTATTACCCATGAAGTGATGGGACCTGATGCCATGATCTTCATTTTCTGAATATTGAGCTTTAAGCCAGCTTTTTCACTCTCCACTTTCACTTTCATCAAGAGGCTCTTTAGTTCCTCTTCACTTTATGCCATAAGGGTGGTGTCATCTGCATATCTGAGGTTATTGATATTTCTCCCGGCAATCTTGATTCCAGCTTGTGTTTCTTCCAGTCCAGCGTTTCTCATGACGTACTCTGCATACAAGTTAAATAAGCAGGGTGACAATATACAGCCTTGAAGTACTCTTTTTCCTATTTGGAACCAGTCTGTTGTTCCATGTCCAGTTCTAACTGTTGCTTCCTGACCTGCATACAGATTTCTCGGGAGGCAGCTCAGGTGGTCTGGTATTCCCATCTCTTTCAGAATTTTCCACAGTTTCTTGTGATCCACACAGTCAAAGGCTTTGGCATAGTCAATAAAGCAGAAATAGATGTTTTTCTGGAACTCTCTTGCTTTTTCCATGATCCAGCGGATGTTGGCAATTTGATCTCTGGTTCCTCTGCCTTTTCTAAAACCAGCTTAAACATCAGGAACTACACAATCAGAACAACAATTGAATCAACAGATGCAGAATTGGAGAGCCGAATGTAAATTATACGTGTATTTTCCACCTCTCAGAGAGTTGGCACCCCTAATTCCCATGTTGTTCAAGGGTCAAATGAATTCTTCCATTGTTTTTCAGTCATTCAGTTGTGTCTGAATTTTTGTTACCTTATGAACTGTAGCATGCCAGTCTTCCCTGTCCTTCACTATCTCCGGAGTTTGCTCAAATTTATATCCAATGAGTCAGTGATGCCATCCAACCATCTCGTCCTCTGTAGTCCCCTTCTCTTCCTCCCTCAATCTTTCTGTGCATCAGGGTCTTTTCCAATGAGTCAGCTCTTTGCACCACATGGCCAAATTATTGGAGCTTCAGCATCAGTCCTTCCAATAAATATTCAGGATTGATTTCCTCTAGGATTGACTGGTTTTATCTCCTTGCAGTCCAAGGGACTCTCAAGAGTTTTCTCCAACATCACAAAAAGCATCAATTCTTTGGCACTCAGCCTTCTTTATAGTCCAACTCTCACATCCATACATGACCAGCGGAAAAAGCTTTGACTCGATGGACCTTTGTCGGCAAAGTAACATCTCTGCTTTTTAATATGCTGTCTAGGTTTGTCATAGCTTTTCTTCCAAGAAGCAAGCGTCTTTTAATTTCATTTCCTTGGAGCCCAAAAAAATAAACTCTCTCACTCTTTCCATTGCTTCCCCCACTATTTCCCGTGAAATAATGGAACTGGATGCCATGATCTTCATTTTTGAATGTTGAGCTTTAAGCCAGCTTTTTCACTCTCCTCTTTCACTTTCATCAAGAGGCTTTTTAGTTCTTCTTCGCTTTCTGCCATAAGGGTGGTGTCATCTGCATATCTGAGGTTATTGATATTTCTCCCCGCAATCTTGATTTCAACTTGTGCTTCATCCAGCCCAGCATTTCTCATGATGTACTCTCCATATAAGTTAAATAAGCAGGGTGACAATATACAACCTTGATGTACTCCTTTCCCAATTTAGAGCCAGTCCATTGTTCCATGTCCAGTTCTAACAGCTGCTTCTTGACCTGCATACAGGTTTCTTAGGAGGCAGGTCAGGTGGTCTGGTATTCCCATCTCTTAAAGAATTTTCCACAGTGGTTGTAATCCACACAGTCAAAGGCTTTAGCGTAGTCAGTCAGTGAAACAAAAGTAGGTATCTTTCTGGAATTCTCTTGCTTTTTCTATGATCCAACAGATGTTGGCATTTTGATGTCTGGTTCCTCTGCATTTTCTGAATCCAACCTGTACACCTGGAAGTTGTTGGTTCACATACTGTTGAAGCCTCGCTTGGAGTATTTTGAGCATTACATAGGGTGTAGCATGTAAGTGTTGAATATTTGTGTCCTACATGAGTAAATGAATAACTATCACTGTGGTAGACCCTTAACTGATGCTCCAAACAGTATGTAATGACTCATTTTTATAATAAATGATAATAGCAGCATTATATTACTGGGCTTCCCTGGTGGCTCAGATGATAAAGAATCTGCCTGCTATGTGGGAGACCCAAGTTCAATCCCTGGTCGGGAAGATCCCCTGGAGAAGGGAATCGCTACCCACTCTAGTTTTCTTGCCTGGAAAATTCCATAGAAAGAGGAGCCCAGCAAACTACAGTCCATGGGGTCACAAAAGTATGATCTAATAGTATTAGATAAAAAAAGCCTTTGATATGCAATAAAGTAAAAGAGTATATTCACCTTGCTACTAAAAGACCAATGTAAGTGATAACTGATATTAAAACTTCTTACTATCCTTACCTCCTTTAGAAGTTCAACACTGTGCTCTAAAAGGTGAATTAAAGATGAGCATTCCCCAGTTATGTTTAAGCTGACTTCACAGACACATAGCAGCTGAAGGGTCAGCTGGGTAAGCTGAATTTTCCAGAAAACAGGATAACGCAAAAGGTTTAAGTATACTTCTTCAATAAACAGCATCACTTCTGTTGTCTGTATCAAATCTTTGATCTGAGAAACAATCATTATAGGATATTAAAATAAATACACAAACCAAAGGATAATTTAACTTATACAAGAAGCTTACCAATAAATTATTTTTTCTCTAAACCTATAAAGACTTAAAAGAAATGAAGAAATTTATGTAACTCAAAGACAGTTAAACCATACAACTCTGCCTTCTCCTATTGTCACTAACTGAAACACAATTTGCCACTGTTTTTGTTACTGCTGGCTGGCACAAATTCTTCTCATTTATTTTTCTAACTACTCTCAGTGCAGACTTTAAAAGACAAATTACATGACAGTACCACATGTTGGAGTAAATAAATTAAAGTTGGTTTTGAATCCTTCAAATGAACTTGCCTTTCTATAATTCCAACATAGTTACCTGCAAGAAAAGCGTTAGTATGTTATTCTAATGCACTGCTAAGCCCTCCATCTGCAAGAAATTTGTTCAGACAACCTTAACTGAGAGCATCATTTCCAAACATGGCAGATGCAGTGAAAGACCATATTCAAATAGTAGAGTGTCTTCTCAACTGGCTAATGTATTAGATAGGAAGGACTTGAATGCTCTTGAAAATCCCATTTCAATTCAAACCCAGCTGTTCTGATCAAAATTCTGGAGTTAGTACTAAGGATATGGTCCTACTCACAGACACACTGGCATTTCCCAGAGATTACAAACAATGAACCATCTGCTTCAATCAGGAGCCTTGTGTCTGTTAAATTCATCAAGAGGAAAGCCTACAGTTGGCCAGCTGTACCTTTCACCCAGCCGTTACCACCATAGTAACCCCAAAAGACTGTAAGTTATACACAGAAAAATTAATTTCTAACAAATAAAAAGAAAAAAGCTATTAAAAGATCAAGGGGGAGGAGACAGCAGAAAATACTAAGTTATTAAGAAAATATGTGAACAGTTCAGTAGCCAAATTATTTTACTCCTTTGCAAACATATAAAGGAGTATATTTGCAAAGGCAAAAGGCCACCAAGAATTGAAAGGGATTTAAAACAAAGTAAAGCCTCGTGCTTATTTGACAACATACTTCTTTGAGTGCATTTTTTTCTACATACTTAAAATTTTCTATAATAAAAAAAATTTTTCAAGACCGTCTCAGTAACTTCACATTAAAGGCTTTCCAATCTTTAGCATTACCAAAGTTCTTAACAAGATTTCTTTGTAAGTAACGGTTTCTCTTTATGTTGAAATAGACCATGTGCAATGAATAATATGTGAGATGACAAGTCACAATTAAAAAGAACGACTGGGACCAAAGTGAGTAGTGAAGTTTAAGGCAGGTAAAAACACAATTCCATAAATACAATATGAAAGAACTGAAGTGAGAAAAAAAGAAATAGGAGTTCCACTGGTCAGCATCTCACTGACTTATGGATCAACAGTGTGATGGCTATTTCTACGGAAAAACTTTTAATTATATGATTGTTTTGAAATGCTCCATATGGATCAGACCACATCTACAGTACTACATTCAGCTCTAAAAAGAACATTTTCTGGGACGACCCAGAGGGATGGTATGGGGAGGGAGGAGGGAGGAGGGTTCGGGATGGGGAACACATGTATACCTGTGGCGGATTCATTTTGATATTTGGCAAAACTAATACAATTATGTAAAGTTTAAAAATAAAATAAAATTAGAAAAAAAAAAAAAGAACATTTTCTAATAATACATTCTCAACACCAACAGACTATAGAAATTCCCCCAAAGAACAGTTAAAAGTCAAAACCATTTCATGCAGAAAAGTAAAGAAATTGATGAAAAGAAAGAACAGAGGAAGGGAGTAAAGGATTAAAAGGAAGAAAAGGAAGGAAGAAATGTATAGGATAGAATTCAGATAAGCTGTTTAAAAAGCTTATTTCATTTTGTTTTGAGAAGAACAGAGACTAATGGGTAATCTTAGGAAAATGCAGGTCAATTAGAAGTATTTGCTAAAAAAAAGTATATAAAAAACGGTTGCCTTGCAAAATAGCATGCTTCCTACCACTGAAATATTTAATTAGTCATGGGATGGTTGTCTCTTAAAGAGTATAACAAATACATATAATTAGTGGGAAAATGAATTACACCACCAAGATCCCTCCCAGCTCTGCTCTTCATTCCAATAAAACTGATTTGTTAATAATTAAATGTATTTATGTCACTAGTCCCACTAGTTCCAAATGACGGATCTGGATTTTTCTTCTCATCTACCGTGACTAAATATATTAACAAGCCACAGATTCCCAGGTGGCACTAGTGGTAAAGAACCTGCCTGTCAATTCAGGAAACCTAAGAGACACAGGTTCCATCCCTGGGTCAGGAAAATCTGCTGGAGGAAGGTAAAGCAACCCATTCCAGTATTCTAGCCTAGAGAATCCCATTGATAGAGCAGCCTGGCGGGCTATGCTCCATGGGGTCTCAAAGAGTCAGACACGATTGAAGTGACTTAGCACGCATGCACAGATTTCTGAAAATACTTCACAAAACACACTTCTAGAAGTATTTAGGCTTGTTAATATAGGTTGATGACAGTGAAGGCGAACATCTACCAAAGAGCACAGAACAGGGTAATACAAGCATGCTACGGAACAAGTGTATCCTAGTGCTATGTGTTCTGCACATACACTGCTTTATTGGCCACACAAAACAAAAGCTTTGAAAAAGCCACAGGGGAATTCACTTTAATTAACTTTTCTCTGCCTTGATTGCAGCAAAGTCTGATTATGAGTCACAAAAGATTCACTCTAGTCACTCCTTGATAACACAAACTTGAAACAGGTCATCTGTGACCTCAGGTGATCACCTTGAAAAATATTCACAAATTCCCTCCCATTGGCTAAGCAGCATGGAACTCAGATTGTAGGCAAACAACAAACTAGATGGTGAGATGGGATAAATGAATATTATATTCAAATTGCAACAATCTGGCAACTGAAATTTAAAAAAAATCTGTAGTTACAGAGATATTAGCTTAAATTTATCATTCCTCTTAACTCCCTAAGCATTCTGTCCTTACCTCTATTATACAACTTTGTCCATCTACTTTGAATTATAAGAATATATATACCTGTTTTAGCTCCCTTACTAGACTATGGTCTTTCTAAGAATAGGATCCATACAGGTCACCACATACGCTATAAGGAAACTTTTGAAAACTAGAATCTAGCCAGCACTCAGACAGTCAAGCCCCCAGGGCTGTATGTACCCAGAGAGATGTCTTTTTCCAACTTACACAAAAAGTACTTTTTTTTTTTTTTTTAACTTATAACCCTCTCAGTGTCCAGCACAAGGGGAAACTCAGTTCAAAATTATTTTCCCCGAGGAGTCCTCTTTAAAGTTTTCATTCCTACTAATCCTAAAATGGTTTATGTTGATTTGCATTTCTGTGAATTTAGTTAACATTGTATATATCAGAGTGAAATCTAGATTTGTTTCCATTATTATCTCCAAAACCCAGAAAGTGTTTCTAGAGCTGTTTGCCATATCACACAGGTTCTATTTTATGTACTTATTAATTAAGTACAATCAATACTTATTAATTCAGGTGCCATGTTAATGAAAGAGGAGAAAAGGCCTTACCTGCAAACATGGAACCATGTCACAACACAGTTGTAGTATCTGTTGTTCCAATATTGATGGTTGTTCCTTGTCACAAGGGACCCGGGGTTTAAGTAAGACTTTGAGCAGAGTTAATCTGAGTTTAGCATATTCTTGTAACTGGGGTGGTTCACAATATAGATACCATAGAAATGGCGCCATAATTTGGATACACGAAACTTCAGACCTGCAAGTAAGTCATGTAACGTAGAAGCCAGTCACTGAATTACACAGAGTACCAACCAGGTAAGTGTCAAGCATCAACTTAGAGTTCATGACATGTCATGAACTATGATACCATTGAGTGTACCTTTTTTATCATGACTCTTCTATTCTACCATGACCCACCTAAACTCATGCCAAACAGTTGTTTCTACACTGGGGAGAATGACTTAATACCTGGAGCCCATAAGCCTGATGCCCAGGACTAAGAGGGTCTACTTGCACACTAAAATAGCATCTACAGCTCCAGGACCAGTCTTTAGTGAACATGAGAATCATCTGAGAACCTTTTGAGAATTTTAGACATCAGGATCCATTTTTCCAAGAGTATGATACAAGCATGCAGTTTTGGAAAAGCTCAATAGGTAAGGTAATAGGTAAGGTCCTAAGTAAAATACAAAACAAAACTCATACAGACATCCAAGAAGATGACCGACAGTTAATATTTACTTGTCAACTTGTCAGCACTTAGGGTGTGCATGTTACTACACTTGGTGCCTTTAAATTCAATCAACCTTTACCACAACCCTACGAAATAAAAATATTATTATCCCATTATGCAGACACAGAAACTGAGGCAGACAGAAGTGAAGTAATTTGCCAAGTCCTCCTAAGTTTTTCCCACTCAAAGGAGGAAGACTTTACAAATCTTTCATATCTATTTAGATTATAATACATCCCTATAACTCCAAGTCCAAAGTCACTAAAATGCCAGAATGACCTTTCAGAGATAAAAATTTGATCATGCCATTAATCAGTTTGACAGAGTTTATGCTTAAGATAAAGTATTCACAAACCCTTCATAATTTGACCTCTATCTTCTAATTTCATTTCTTCTTCCTCTCCACTCTCTGCTGAACTACACTAAATTTAGTTCTGATCATCAGTCAAGTCATCCGGGTTTTCTTCTCACCTGCTATTACATTCATCTGTAATACTCTCCCCTTTCTCCTTTTCCTGATCCTTCCTCTGCCTAATTTCTATCATCTTTCAGTTCTCCCCTTTAAAAGGACTTCCTGAGGGCCTTCCCTGACACACACAGCCTTGGTCAAATCCCCATTGTGTGCTTGCACAGCATAATGACTTTATTGTCATTATTTATTTATATCTCCATCCCCTGCTAGACTATTAGTCAATAAGGGCATGAATCATGGGTTATCTGTTTAATGCTCTATTACCAATAAGCATACACTAGGCCCTCAGAGATGCTCAATCATTAAATTAATTGATTCATTTACACTGTCATAGAGTAGTTTTATAATTAGCATGCATTGATTAAATATCATGATTTTATTTTAATATATTTCATACTTATTATCAATAAGTTATTATTAGATAAGATACAAAGATGAAACAGGCATTATCTATCCTTAAGAAGCATGTAGTCTAACAGGGACCATCAGCTCTGTTACTGGACTAGAGAATACAAAGTGCAAAAGGTGCTAAAAGAAAGGTATAAGGTGCAATACTTAATGGACAAAATGGTATTTAAATCATGACTGATGACATTAATTTTATAATGCTATACATTCCACAGCAATGTGATTTCAAAACACCATTAATACTAATAAAAAGTTAAAAGTTACCAAATTGATAAGATTTAACCTAGTCTTCATTCATTTATTTGCTTCACAAAATTTACTAAGCTCCTACAGATATCTTCACTCTTCTACGTGCTAGAAACAAAACTAAACACATGCTCTGACAGAGCTCATAATCTGGAGGAAGTTTTTTTTTTCCCCTCATCAGCATCAATATTTACACAATCTATAAAAAAAAAAAAAAAAAAAGGACTTGTGAGTTCATAATTATTAATGAAACATTAATAATTGTCTTTATCACAATACCTACTATAGGAAACTAAAAAAGGTTTCATATAGATCAAGCAAGTAGATGATGTATATATGGATTAGACTATGAAACAGAAAAGAGACTTAAAATACATTGTTCCCCCATCTCTCTCCAATAATGTACTCCCCAAAGAATAAATACTAGCCAGGTGGTAAACAACAGTTATAACTGGACATGGAACAACAGACTGGTACCAAATAGGAAAAGGAGTATGTCAAGGCTGTATATTGTCACCCTGCTTATTTAACTTATATGCAGAGTACATCATGAGAAACGCTGGGCTGGAAGAAGCACAAGCTGGAATCAAGATTGCCAGGAGAAATATCAATAACCTCAGATATGCAGATGTCACCACCCTTATGGCAGAAAGTGAAGAAGAACTAAAGAGCCTCTTGATGAAAGTGAAAGAGGAGAGTGAAAAATTTGGCTTAAAGCTCAACATTCAGAAAACTAAGATCATGGTGCCCGGCCCCAGCACTTCATGGCAAATAGATGGGAAAACAGCGGAAACAGTGGCTGACTTTATTTTTGAGGGCTCCAAAATCACTGCAGATGGTGATTGCAGCCATGAAATTAAAAGATGCTTACTCCTTAGAAGGAAAGTTATGAACAACCTAGACAGCATATTCAAAAGCAGAGACATTACTTTGCCAACAAAGGTTTCTCTAGTCAAGGCTATGGTTTTTCCAGTGGTCATGTATGGATGCGAGAGTTGGATTGTGAAGAAGGCTGAGCACCGAAGAATTGATGCTTTTGAATTGTGGTGTTGGAGAAGACTCTTGAGAGTCCCTTGGACTGCAAGGAGATCCAACCAGTCCATCCTAAAGGAAATCAGTCCTGAGTGTTCATTGGAAGGAGTGATGTTGAAGCTGAAACTCCAATACTTTGGCCACCTGATGTGAAGAGCTAACTCATTGGAAAAGACCCTGATGCAGGGAAAGATTGAAGGCGTGAGGAGAAGGGCATGACAGAGGATGAGATGGTTGGATGGCATCACCGACTCAATGGTCATGAGTTTGAGTAAACTCTGGAAGTTGGTGATGGACAGGGAGGCCTGGCATGCTGCAATCCATGGGGTCTCAAAGAGTCAGACACGACTGAGCAACTGAACTGAACTGAACTGAAGTGATGTGCGATCTGATGATTAACTATCAATGCTGTGGAGTATGAAATCAACTGGTCTTAAGGAGGAAAGGAAAATAAAACAGATAACCTGAAATCCCAAAGTGACTAAGAATGTTTTAAAATGTAACCCATTGTGCATGTTTACAAACAAGGCTTTCACATGTATGTTCAACAAGGAGGGAGAAATAGTGGGAAAAGACTTGGAATAAGAGTCAAAAGACTGAGGCTTAGGGCCCAACTCTGCCAACTGACTAGCCACGTGACCTTGAGCAAATCATTCAGTGTTGCTCTCCTTAGTTCCCTCTCTAAAAAACTATGTGTTAGCCTAGTTAATCTTGACAAAGCCACACTTAAAGTCCATGTGTGTTAGTTGCTCAGTCATGCCCGACTCTTTACAACCCCATGGACTATATAGCTCGCCAGACTCCTCTGTCCATGGGATTCTCCAGGCAAGAATCCTGGAGTGGGCTGCCATTTCCTTCTCCAAAACACCATGACATCCTTGTCAATTTACCCAATTCTTAGTTCTATAGAGATGAAATCTTGACATCAGAGGCCTTCTACAAATGAGTGCAGAATTTAACTAAAGAATCACGTCCCCAAAAATCTAGCATGAAGATACACTGCTATTTCAGGACATCTACATTCTATTAAAAATGAAACCAAACAGCTATTCTAACCAACAATTCCTAAGATAGAAAGGTCTAGGAATACTAGCTATCTTCACAATATTTTGCCTCCTTCCTGTAGTTGTGAATCACCATTTATATTCTTACTAAATTACCCAATTTCCTTCATTATCTTCTAAATGTAAAAACTACTAATCTAACTCACTCTAAAATTAAATCTCAGGAAACTAACAGTCTGCTGAAAATGCAACCAAAATTATCAATTTCATCCTGCAAAAAATAGTCTCATGGTGCAAAAGTAGAAATGAGACAACTGAAATTCTTTGCAAAGAAATATAAAATTACTTAGAACTTCTAAAAAGCTCTAGATAGCATACTGTAACACCTCAGAATGCAAATGAAAGGATTAAGTCATTAAAAGCTTATCAGTAAATAAATCAAAATCAAAAAATAATCTTTTCTCCTTATGAACATCTGGACATTATCATTAGAACTACTTCCAAATTCCAAAATAATACTCCTTTGACATAAAAACAACTAAAATGTAATTTAATTATTTGCTAACTGAAGCATGAGACAAGTGAGATATTTGTAAGGATTACCCTAAAAAGAAGCTTAATAACAGATTTGGCACATAAACAGCACATCTTTTATAAAATATCCCAATCTATTTAACAAGAAAAATTTCATTAAACATCTGTTTATAAATTTGTTAATTTTGCTTTCTGACATGGATGAACAAAGACTTTTTTAGTAAATATTAATATCTTATCTTTGAAAATGCAGTCATGGGTGAGGGAAGAGAAGATGATAATGTTTATTTTAAGATATTTATTCAATTGTTACACAGATTTTTCTCACTGGCAGATTCCAAGCTTCTCTGTATCTCTTTAAAGCTTCTTCTGACAGTATATCCTACCTGGAAATTCTATCTAAAATTGAAGTTAAAGACTCCAAAATGGAATTCTAATAAATTGTATCTACAGGATATTCTAAGACCTTCAAGAACAAGAACACATGAATATAGCTAGTGTGGTAAATGTAGCTCAAGCATTGGACTACATGGTCAATGGTACTATCCTATCATGACCTAGTATAGAAGTACTAAGTAAGCAGTTAGATATTATATTTTAGGAGCCACTTTACAACCCACTGCCTGGGCCCCACCAATCTAGGAGCCTCCTGTGTAATACATATATATACTTTGAACATTTGTAAGCACCTAAACTGTCCCAGGCATTGTTTTTTTTTTTTTTTTCTAGGCACTGTTAACATAAAGAATACTAAGACACAGTTCCTGCCCTCAAGAAAGTTTCAGTTAATGGAGGATAATAATCATAAGACAATGTAATAAATATAATGATGTCAGAAATCACAACTAAAGTTATTAATTTAGCTTGTGATAAGTAAACACTTCCTGGGAGAGACAATACCTAAAAAGAGATTTAAAATAGAGAAAGTAATCAAGAAAGGGCTAGTTAGACAAGGGATGGCACCCCACTCCAGTACTCTTGCCTGGAAAATCCCATGGATGGAAGAGCCTGGTGGGCTGCAGTCCATGGGGTCACTAAGAGTCAAACACGACTGAGCGACTTCACTTTCACTTTTCACTTTCATGCATTGGAGAAGGAAGTGGCAATCCACTCCAGTGTTCTTGCCTGGAGAATCCCAGGGACGGGGGAGCCTGGCGGGCTGCCATCTATGGGGTCACACAGAGTCAGACACGACTGAAGCGACTTAGCAGCAGCAGTGATGAGATTCAAGACAGTAATGTAGAAATTAATAAGCAAAAGAAGAGGCAAGGGAATAGCACTTCTTGCTGTGTGGAACCAAAGCAAGTCACTGTATTGCTGAATATGGAATTCATAAATCATGAGATAAAGAAAGGAGAAAATAAAATTGGTGAAACCGATCATACACAGAGCCTAGTATATGACATAACAGATCTCATCCTGTAGCCTAGGGATTTTTCAGCTAGTCCGGAGACCAAACTATTGTTTTCCAATAGAAAGCTGCTGTGAGATATCAACACATTATTAAAAAAAAAAAAAGAAGAAGAAGAAAACAGTGTATAAAAACAGAGCTGGGACTTCCCTGGCTGTCCAGTGGTTAAGACCTCACTTTTGAATGCAGGAGATATGTGTTCAATCCTGGTCAGAGTGCTAAGATCCCACATGCATTATGGCCAAAAACCCAAAACATAAAACAGAAGCAGTATTGTTACAAATTCAAGAAAGACTTTAAAAATGGTCCACATCAAATTAAAAAACAAAAA
Organism: Bos indicus; assembly: GCF_029378745.1. Lineage (NCBI taxonomy): Eukaryota > Metazoa > Chordata > Mammalia > Artiodactyla > Bovidae > Bos > Bos indicus. The sequence continues at coordinate 23,594,752 of NC_091767.1, forward strand.
CAAAACTTAAAATAAAAAAAGCTGAAACAGTGTGAGGGTGTTTCCGTGTTTAGCCTCTACATGTGCAAGTCCAGTTTGAAAATCACAGCGATGGTGACCTAAGCTAGGCAGTGATACAAAGATCTGCTCTCCCGATACGTCACCCTGATGGATGGTTTAGAGAATGGCCTTGAGTAGGATGAGATGGAAGGCAGAGCTGCCAGTTAAGAACAGGTGGCAACAGTCACAGCAAGAGATGACCACCTGAGCTAATGCCATGGTAACAGAATGGGAGAAAGCTTTGAAGACCATCAGAAGGCAGAAGGCCTTGGTGAAGCTAAACTAACGGCACATATGGTGGTCATCTGGTCCCAGTCGGCAATCCTGTTTAATCCCAACTGGCACTGGTTTCTAATGGAGAGATTAACTCACTAATCAATTTCCAGCAGGAAGACCTGTCATCCATATGTACTATGTAGTAGCTTACTGAATATTTCCAATCAACCTTCCCAACTATCCAATGCTTAGCTTCTTTAACAGTAGCTATTCTCATGGTCAATATTTCAACAATCAATAAAACTGGTAGGATTTTTTTCTCTCAAATAGAAAACAGAAAACTGTATCCTGCTCTAAGACATTTCTGCAGGAGAAAACATTACAATCAAAGCAGCTTAAAAGAAAAACTCTAAAATTAGCATATACTATTCCATCTCCCTAATTTATTTTATTTTATATTACCTTTCAAGGCATTGTTGGAAAAAAGCTGTCAGCTGCTGCAAAATGACTGGCCAGCAATCAGGTCTGTGCTCAAGAACAGTGATCAAAGGCTGAGGATGGTTTCTGAAAAACACACAAAGTAAGACTGGAAGCTGTCATTTCAGGATATACATTTTTAATATCCAAATATAACAAGAGAAAAAGCCATTGACATCTAGAAACTTTTTTTCCAGGATTCACAGTTGTCACAGAATCCTCATTTGCTGCATTTGTTGCAGAGTTGGCTCATTAGAACTATTTTTTTTTTAATTTGTTTTCCAGAAAAAAGAACCTGAGTCTTAGAGATCCAAATTTGACAGCAGTCTTTGTTATCTAATAGCTCTATGACTTTGGCCAAGCTCCTCAATCCAGTACCTCTCTCATTATCCACTCCCTTGATTCCCTGATTCTTGGAAATCTCCTCTTCCTGCTGATGAATCTCTTTCCAGACCTGAAAGATACCATCTCCTCTAACACTGTCCCAACCTATAAGCACCATCTCTCTGCCTCTGTGGGGCTTCACTGGTGGCTCAGCGGTAAAGAATACACCTGTAAAGCAGGAAACGTGGGCTTGATCCCTGGGTCAGGAAGATCCCCTGGTAAAGGGGATGGCAACACACTCCAGTATTCTTGCCTGGGAAATTCCATGGACAGAGAAGCCTGGCAGGCTACAGTCCATGGAGTCGCAAAGAGTCTGACACAAATGAACAATTAAACAACAGCTCTGTCTCTGTTCCCATTTACCCCCATTCTTCTCAATATCTAGCTCTGTGTTCCCCCAATATACTTTAGGTAAGGGAAAAAGAAAATATTTCTCCCATCTCAAATAACAAACTCTGCAAATTATAAATTCTGAAAATTTCTATTGAACAAGGACAAATCTTTTTATCTGGGCTCCATCAATCAAGATACCAAAAAGACTATAGAAAAGATCTGAAATGTGAAGGATTCTCAAATAATGGGGTTAAAAAAAGAAAAGGAAAAAAGACAAACAAATTATTCTAAGTAGTATAAAAAAGTCTACTGGAAATTATAAATTCATTAGCTCTTTAAACTATGAAGTACTACACAAAGAATCTTCAGTTATTAGTGACGTGGCTTTTTCCTCCAAGAAAAAATTTTTAATTAAAAATGCTGCTGCTGCTGCTGCTAAGTTGCTTCAGTCGTGTCTGACTCTGTGCGACCCCACAGACAGCAGCCCATCAGGCTCCCCCATCCCTGGGATTCTCCAGGCAAGAACACTGGAGTGGGTTGCTATTTCCTTCTCCAATGCATGAAAGTGAAAAGTGAAAGTGAAGTCGCTCAGTCATGTCCCGACTCTTTGCGACCCCATGGACTGCAGCCTACCAGGCTCCTCCGTCCATGCCATTGCCTTCTCCAATTAAAAATGCTACTTATTTTTTTAATGAAGTATAGCTGATTTACAATATTGTGTTAGTTTCAGGTATACAAAAAATGATTCAGTTATACCTACATATATACAAATTCTTTTTTTATTCTTTTCCATTATAGTTTATTATAAGATATTGAACATCGTTTCCCATGCTATTCAGTAAATCCTACTGTTTATCTATTTTATATATAGTAATATGCATCTATTAATCCCATACTCCCAATTTATCCCTCCCTTATCCTTTCCTGTTTGTCAACCATAGTTTGTTTTCTGTGTCTGTGAAAATACTTCTGTTTTGTACATAAGTTCATTAGTACTATTTTTTAGATTTCACATATAAGTGATATCATATAATATTTGTCTTTCTGACTTCATTTATAGAACAATCTCTAGGTTGATCAATGGTGCTGCAAATGGTATTATTTCACTCTTTTTTTATTCTGTTTTTAACTTTTTATCTTACATTGCAGAATAGTTTATTAAGAATATTTTGGTAGTTTCAGGTGTACAGCAAAGTGATTCAGTTATATATATATATACATGTGTCTATTTTCTCAAATTAAAAAAAAATTTTTTAATGCTATTTGAAATTCACACCATATAGATGCATCTATCTTTTTTACATAAAAAGAATTATATACATAATTTTAATTCAATAATACAGCACTAGAAATGTTTAAAAAAAAAAGAAAGAAAAAGATCAGACCATCAGTCACACTCAAATGATTTTTTAAAACTGCCTTCTTGGTGGTTCTCAAAACGTGATCGCCTTCCCAGCAATATCAGCATCACCTGGGAACTTGTTAGAAATGAAAATAAATTCTCAGGCCTCAGCCAGACCTAATAAACAGCTCTCCAGACAATTCTGATGCACTGCTATAAAGCAGTGCTACTCAGCCCGGTTGTGAGCTAGATTCATCTGTGGAGCTCTTTTTAAAATACGAGTGCCCAGGCTTCAGTTATACCGGGGTTGCTAGGAGTGGAGCCCATGCACTAGTAATTTTAAAAAATTCTTCTAGCAATTCTGATGTGTTGCCAGAGTTGAAAACTGGTACAAGTTAAAAACCACATAAGAGGGAGGTTTGTAGTTGGGAAGTTTTCTAATTTTTTTTTTTCTCTCTCTTAAACAGAAAATTATGGCAGATACTTCACACTGAAACACTCATGTTAAACACCTCTCTGACACTACTACACAGTTTCTGGATATTATAACACCATCTCTCTATTCTCTCCTCAACCTCACCTAATCTATCAGCCACTAACTTCAAATGCTGGCAAGCTCCTGTTTGTTAAAGCACAGGCTATTTCTGAGTGATCAGATTATTGCCATTGCTAAAGGACTGCTCCAAGCAACTCTTTATGCCAAAACTTAAAAATCCTATCGAAATCACATTTCCAAATTCCAAACTCCTTGGCAGTTAATCCTATCTAGAATCTGCTTCTACCCTAGTTGTTACAGACATTCAGAAAATAAATGCTACAAATCCTAAAAGCCTCTCAGGTATGTCACATCATCCGAACTTGTTAGATTACAAATTCAGTAGGTCATGTTCGAGCAAACATGAATGAAAAGGAAAGAACAGCAACTGTAATTAATTTTAGCTATGAGTTTTCCTTCTGACAAGCACCATACTGAAATGAGGAGCATCAGATATGACCACCCACTAGTCCTCCAGCTAATGATGGCATTTATGACTATTTAAGAGGAAAATCCAAGAAGATACTATGTAGTTTCTGTGTGATCATAAAACACTTAAACGCTTTTCAATACTCTTCCCTTATGTCACCTCCTACCTCTTCCCACTTCTCATGTTTCCTCCTCCAAAAAGCTGTTAAGAATCTACCTCCTTTATAGAGACTCACAGACTTAGACAAAAACTTATGGTTGCTGGGTGGAAGGAAGTGGGGAAGGGATAGTCAGGGAGTTTGGGATGGACATGTACACACTCCTGCATTTAAAATGGATAACCAGCATGTGGGTACAGAACATGGAACTCTGTTCAATGTTATGTGGCAACCTGGATGGGAGGGGAGTTAGGGTAAAATGGATACATAGGTATGGCTGAGTCCTTTTGATGTTCACCTGAAATTATCACAACATTGTTTGTTAACTGACTATACCCCCAAAAATAAAAAGATTAAAAAAATTTTTTTTAATCTCTTTTTTAAAAACTATAAAGAATGTATCTTCTTTTATAAACAGTTTTTTTTGGTCCAAATTAAATCATATCACCAGAAGTAAAAGATAATAATTTAAATTAGATTAGAAATGATGCATATACTAGCAAACAACTCTATCATACTTTATAAATAGCTTCTACTTTACTGGGATTGTGGGACCCACTGTAACTTTGTTGTATGACTAACTGTGTTGGAGGCTCGTTCTGCTAGCTTTTGGGTTCAGCAAATTCTATTCAATATCTCAGACTTAAACTCTAAAGATGAAATTATGTAGAATATAGAACAGGGATTATCCAAATTAATTACTGACTTGTGTTGCTGTTGAGTCACTAAGTCGTGTCTAACTCTTTGCAACCCCATGGACTGTAGTTTGCCAGGCTCCTCAGTCCATGAGATTTCCCAGGCAAGAATACTGGAGTGAGTTGCCATTTCCTCCTCCAGGGGATCTTCCTGGTACAGGGATCAAACTCTTTGTCTCGTGCATTGGCAGGCGGATTCTGGACCACTGAGCCACCAGGAAAGCTGAATTACTGACTTAGACATCTGGAAAATTAATTTTTCCAGATAATTAATTATGTCAGATCCGAGTGAAAATTTGTAGGAATAATATACAATATCGATTCCAAGAAATTAAAAACCTTGACAGGGAAAGGAAGTCCAAATTAAGAACACTGAATATTACTGCTGATTAACATTGATTACCATTATACTATTTCAACTTGGTACAACTAAGCTAAAATCAATTATAATTGCCAAAATTTTGTTCTAATACTTTGAATATAATGAAAAGAGCTAAGGTTTCCCTTGTGAATCACTACAATGGCAAATGAATGCACCTATAAAATAATATATAAAGCTTTATGGTTCATAGAATGGACGTAGTTTTTAATTCAATCTACTTTATTGTGCAGTTGCCATACATAAAGTTTTCTCAGTCTGGCTATACTGATATTTGGAGTCAGATAATTCTTTGGCATAGGGGTTGTTCAATATACCATGGGATATTCAGCAGCATTCCTGGCCTCTACCCACTGGATGCTAATAGCTTTCAGTCTAGTTAAATGACAATCAAAAATGTCTCTCAGATCAGATCAGATCAGATCAGTCGCTCAGTCGTGTCTGACTCTTTGCGACCCCATGAATCGCAGCATGCCAGGCCTCCCTGTCCATCACCAACTCCCGGAGTTCACTCAGGCTCATGTCCATTGAGTCAGTGATGCCATCCAGCCATCTCATCCTCTGTCGTCCCCTTCTCCTCCTGCCCCCAATCCTTCCAGCATCAGAGTCTTTTCCAATGAGTCAACTCTTCACATGAGGTGGCCAAAGTACTGGAGCTTCAGCTTTAGCATCATTCCTTCCAAAGAAATCCCAGGGCTGATCTCCTTCAGAATGGACCGGTTGGATCTCCTTGCAGTCCAAGGGACTCTCAAGAGTCTTCTCCAACACCACAGTTCAAAAGCATCAATTCTTCGGCACTCAGCCTTCTTCACAATCCAACTCTCGAATCCATACATGACCACAGGAAAAACCATAGCCTTGACTAGAGGAACATTTGTTGGCAAAGTAATGTCTCTGCTTTTGAATATGCTATCTAGCTCTGTCATAACTTTCCTTCCAAGAAGTAAGCGTCTTTTAATTTCCTTCCAAGAAGTAAGCGTCTTTTAATTTCATGGCTGCAGTCACCATCTGTAGTGATTTTGGAGCTCAGAAAAATAAAGTCTGACACTGTTTCCACTGTTTCTCCATCTATTTCCCATGAAGTGATGGGACAGGATGCCATGATCTTCGTTTTCTAAATGTTGAGCTTTAAGCCAACATTTTCACTCTCCTCTTTCACTTTCATCAAGAGGCTTTTGAGTTCCTCTTCACTTTCTGCCATAAGGGTGGTATCATCTGCATATCTGAGGTTATTGATATTTCTCCCGGCAATCTTGATTCCAGCTTGTGTTTCTTCCAGTCTAGCATTTCTCATGATGTACTCTGCATATAAGTTAAATAAACAGGGTGACAATATACAGCCTGGACGAACTCCTTTTCCTATTTGGAACCAGTCTGTTGTTCCATGTCCAGTTCTAACTGTTACTTCCTGACCTGGATACAAATTTCTCAAGAGGCAGATCAGGTGGTCTGGTATTCCCATCTCCTTCAGAATTTTCCAGTTTATTGTGATCCACACAGTCAAAGGCTTTGGCATATTTGGAAAACTCAGCAGTGGCCACAGGACTGGAAAAGGTCAGTTTTCATTCCAATCCCAAAGAAAGGCAATGCCAAAGAATGCTCAAACTACCGCACAACTGCACTCATCTCACACGCTAGTAAAGTAATGCTCAAAATTCTCCAGCCAGGCATCAGCGATATGTGAACCGTGAACTTCCTGATGTTCAAGCTGGTTTTAGAAAAGGCAGAGGAACCAGAGATCAAATTGCCAACATCCGCTGGATCATCGAAAAAGCAAGAGAGTTCCAGAAAAGCATCTATTTCTGCTTTATTGACTATGCCAAAGCCTTTGTGTGGATCACAATAAACTGTGGAAAATTCTGAAGGACATTACCAAATGTCCCCTGGGTCCACAATTGCCCCTGGTTAAGAACCACTGAACTAGGTAAAATGGCAAGCACTGTGCAAAGTATAAAACTAACTCAAACGTGGTACTAGCCCTGAGCTATTCAAAAAGACAATGATTCCACCATTATCCTTCTTTACTGAGCCAAAAGCAATCAATCAATCATGTCCAAAATTTGAAGTTTCTTATGGAAAATTTGTGGAGAAAGTAATGGCACCCCACTCCAGTACTCTTGCTTGGAAAATCCATGGATGGAGGAGCCTAGTACGCTGCAGTCCATGGGGTTGCAAAGAGTCAGACACAACTGAGCGACTTCACTTTCACTTTTCACTTTCATGCACTGGAGAAGGACATGGCAACCCACTCCAGTGTTCTTGCCTGGAGAATCCCAGGGATGGCGGAGCCTGGCGGGCTGCCGTCTATGGGGTCGCACAGAGTCGGACACGACTGAAGCGATTTAGCAGCATGGAAATATAGTCATCCAATAATAACATTAGGTACACAAAGGTAATGGTACAGTAGAAAATAGAAGACTTAAAATGGAAAACAAATGTACAATTATTCCTTGCAAAAGACAGAAGCATGTTCCAAAATAAACAAACAGTATTAAATATTATGCATGCTGATCTGGGTATGATAGAAAATAGGGTTAATTTCCTATTTAAAATACTATAATTAGCACATTTAAAATGTCCTAAGGCTAAGTATAGTTTACTCTTCATATAGTTAAGATTGATTCTTAAATTTATAGATTATTCAAGATTTTTCTTTCCTTTCTTCTCACTGCTTATTAGCCATTCCATTTCTTCCAAGTACCTCTGAGAAAGGTCAAGGTAAATCTACAATTCAAACTTTACTCGTCATTAGAAGCACTGTTGAGGAATAAAAAAAATGTGATTCAAAAGAACATCAAAACAAAACCTGGGTTATGCCTTAAAATGTCAGTTATCCCCCAAACTAGTAGTCAAGTCATAAAGAGTAATTTGACTACAACACTTTATTCAAAATGATAGATAGGATGCACATACAATCATCCTGATCACTTGAAAGGCTAACACTGGCAGACAATAAGCTCTATACAACTTTGAAAAGCAAACACAAATGTGGGGCACTGAAGTCATTATTTACATAAGCAGTGCCTACATAGCATCATCTGAATCATTTACTGTTATGCTGCCACATCCACGTCTCAGAAACAAAAACCAGAAATGGAGAAGTGACGTGAAACAGTGTACGGGACACACTGAATTAAAGGAAAGAATCAAGCATTCCAAATTCACCTTCTGTCTCTGCAACACATTGTGTGATCTCAAGCAAGAGAATTAACCTCTCTTGCTTGGGCAAGAGTTTCTTCAGCTGTAAAATGAGGAAACCAGACTAAGTACCTTCCAGGGCTAAAGTTCTATAACCCAAGTCACCCATTAAAGCTCTAACCTTTGAATTGCTCAAGATCAGAGGTGGATGGCTCTCAACTATTAATAATTCTATGCCAAGTTTAAACAGCTCTAAGGTCAACATCTAATAAAACCTAAGGCCTCAAAACAGTGGTCTCCTATTTTTATCTCAAATAAATAAATCACCCTATATTTTTCATTTCAGAGAGAAATGCAGTACTGTATCCAGAATAAGCCCACAGAAAATTTCAAATCAGGGTTTCCTAACTCTTAAGACATACATCCAATAGGCTCTGCTTTCTTCTTAAAAGAGAGTAACATTGTTTGTAAAGATTGAAGTCAATACAAAACAGGCAACCAGGTCACCCTTCATTGGCCTCTGGTGCCTCTAATTTCTCCTTCACTCTGTGGTTTTTAATATTTCTGTTGTTTTCCTGCCACAGATGAGCCAATTTGTTGTATGTTCTTTGGCACGTGCCCATTTCATAATTTGTAAATGTTTTAACTGCCATTTTAAGTAAAGCATTCAACACAGTACCTAACACAAAGAATACTTTGTAAATGTGGTTCTATTATGATTATCATGCAGATAAATTTGATTCTTAAACTAGAGCATAAGCAGCTTGAAAGCTGGGTCTCTATCTTCTTATTCTTATGCTTCCCTTTCAGTGCCTAATGCACATTTTAAATAAATGTAACAAACACACACTTTTCCCAAAGTACCTTTTTAAACTCTCTGAATGGATCATGAAAAACCAACATCACAACCCCTCTAAGTACACTGTTTCAAAGTTAACAACATTCAGAGGCAAAAAAAAAAAAAAAAACCCCACAGAAGAAGCAGGCAGAGTTCCTACCCAATACTTCAGGACTCCCTACCCTTTAATAACATTGTCAACAACACAGAGCAGTGCATGCATCTTAGCAGACTGGAGTGCGGGAAGCAATAAATGAAAAATTCGTGGTTCCACTAGACTAGCACAGAGACAACGATAAAATAAGGTATGTAACTAGATTCACCTTTCCAAGTATAAATGCATCAATCTTAATAGAAAAGAAAGAGTTAAAAAAAAAATAGTCTTGTGGTAGGCAAATCAAAAAGCAAAAGTTATTTGTAACCTTTAGGTCACCTCAACCTTTCTGCTACATCTCTAAATGTAGGAAAGCTATGATTTGATTTATATCATAAATCCAGCAATAGACACAGATTGCCTTTTCTGTGTGAGGAAACAATGCCTGCAGTCACCATGCATTTTCATGTATGCAGCTGTGACCCCGGCGCTTTCAGAAGCATAGCATAGCACTTACTACATCAAATATGCATTTTAAAAGCATTTCTCTACCTGCTCTGAATTTTGATTTGAAAATGTTGGTTAGAAGCCAAAGTAGGATTAAAAAAAGAGAAGAAAAAAAAAGCTCTGCAGATTTTAAGATAAAAATGAATAAAAATTGATTCCACAATAAATATTACTATAAAAAAAGAAAAATTAAATGATAATAGTGAATCTTTATCTATCCTATAGAATCTTAAGACAAATGCATTTCATCCACGCCAGAAAAAGAAGACTTGGAACAAAAAAAATTTAATTTTGACATTTTTTATTAATTTCCTTTTTTCTTTGGGTCTATAAGGCAGATAGGGAGAAGATAAGATTTCTTTGAAAAGAGATTTCATATTACAATGGTTCTGCCCTCATAGTGAACCTTTCCCACGACTCCTACTTTGAGAGGCAGGGTTTTAACACAAAGATGTCTGCCAGTGTCAGAAGGCTAGAACTATTTTAGGTACTAGTTGGTGGCTAGGGGAAACAGAGACACACAGGGTTCAAAACATCTATTATTAAGTTACATCCTTGATTGGAAAAGAAAAGAAACTAAAGATAAGATAAATAGGCTAATAAGGCAAAAATCAAAATATCTTGTGCTCTTAAAGACACTTACCACCAAATCACCATACCAATTTTTAAATTAAGCATGTGCACTTAGCAGAACTTATGAAATATTTCCTGGTGGCAACTGCTAACTGAAAGATAGTATATGTACAAATTATTCTTTAGGTCTGATTTTTAAACACCAAGTGTAAACCCCAGGTGACTGGAACCATGAATTGTGAACAAAGACTCCCCTGGGTGGGAAAGATGAGGGAAAAGAAGAAATGAAAACGGAAGCAAAACATGCAGTTTGACAGTAAGAATCAAGTCATATAGATGTCCACATCTAAAGCTTATCTGTATCTCCACTGCCATTAGTAAATCTGAAAGGAGTGGTAGAGTTGGGAAATTACCATTTTGAAATTATCTCAGTGAAAATTAATAGGGAGGGGGGAGCTGTGAGTTTAATGAGGAACACGATATATTCATGGTCTCATAGCATCTTCTCCACAGACTGCTTATTAATTACAAGAAGAAGATGGTAACTACACAGTAAAGAAACCAAATATTACCTTGATAGGGTAATGAAAATTAAAATCACCAATGAAAGGCAAGATGGACATCAGTGTCTCCAGACAAGATGTCCTGAGAAAGGCACAGCAAACTTTCACAGTATTCGAAAATGTCAATGTCATAAAAGATAAAGGATGAGAAAATTCCAAGTTTTAAAAGACTAAAAAGATATGACAGTTAAAGACAACATATGATCCTAAATTGGAGCCCGTACACTAAAAATAAAAACGAAAGAGGTATGAAAGGACGTTATTAAGCCAAATGGCAAAACTAGGATATGGATTATAGGTAAAAGTGTTAAATGAACATCAAATTTTCTTGATTTGATAACTGTACTCTGGTTATATAAAAATCCTTGTTCTTAGAAAACATACCCTACTGAATATGTACAATCTACTCTCCAATAGTTTTTAATTCTATAGAGAGAAGGATAATGAGAATGTGGAAAATCAGTGAATTGGGATAAATGCCAGATGGAAATTTTCTGTACTATTCTTGCACCTTTTCTGGAACTTTATTATTATTATTTTTTTAATCTGCTAAATGGCTTTATTTTTTTTTTTTCCATTTTACTTTTAAATTTTATTTTATTTTTAAACTTTACATAATTGTATTAGTTTTGCCAAATATCAAAATGAATCCGCCACAGGCATACATGTGTGGAACTTTAAAATTCTTTCAAAATAAGTTTAAAAAATAAAACCTTCAATGACTTCCTACTACACTTTAAAGAAAACCCAAAGTCTCTACCATGGCTTGCATCTTCTAGGCCATGTCTAACTCTCCTGAGCCTCTGTCTTGGCCTCTTCCTCCCTTAAACACTAAGCTCCAGGCACCCTGCCTCCTGTTAGTTCCTCTAGGGCACCAGGCGCTCACAAAGCAGCAGCTAAGCACATGCTTTTCCCTAGATCTGAGATGCTCTGCATTCTTCGCACAGCCAATTCCATTTCACCCACCAAAATGGAGAGAAGAGACAATGCAAAAAGAGTTTAATGCTAAGAACTGACTTTTACTTTTCAGGAAAAAAAGAGGTATGAACCATAAAGTACTTCAACCTTCAGGACACACATCTTTAAGATCTCAAAATTAACTCTACATCTAAATAAACTCATAACATTACACAAACATATGCAAATACTGACAAAGTAAATAACTTTCATCTACTCTGGGTATAATCACCCATTGCTATTGGCCTAATCACCCATTTCAGAGCATACCATCTGCCCAAAACATTTAATATTCCCTTATTTCAGAAAGTACAGCTTGATGTTGATCAGACCAACTCTTTCCATAAACAAGATTCTCAACATGTGATATTTGTGCATGTCAGCCACTGTCTGGCACATCAGAATAACACACAAATTCTGGAACAAGCAGTTACCGCTCATGAATTCACAGCTATTTCCTCACTTCAGCTGAGGGAAGAGAGATCTTAAAAAGACTGCCATAATATGAATACATAGAGGAAAAATTAAAAGCAAGAGTACATGATAAAATTTTAAGAGGAAAAAATGGCATATTACAAAGAAAATGAGCCTCTCATAATTAATGAATCTTAAAATTTTAGTCTGGGCTTCCTTGATGGCTCAGTGGTAAAAACTCACCTGCCAATGCACAGGTTCAATCCCTGGGAGGGAAGGATCCCCTGGGGGAGGAAATTGCAGCATGGATTCGCAAAAGAATCATACGTAACTTAGTGACTAAACAATAACAACAACAGCAAAATTTAGTCATTCTTTCTTATAATCAAAATATCAGGCAAACGCTGGTCTGCTGCACTTCCTGTATGGTCAATGTTATAGAGCACTGCTGCTGCTGCTGCTAAGTCGCTTCAGTCGGGTCTGACTCTGTGCGACCCCATAGACAGCAGCCCACTAGGCTCCCCCGTCCCTGAGATTCTCCAGGCAAGAACACTGGAGTGGGTTGCCATTTCCTTCTCCAATGTATGAAAGTGAAAAGTGAAAGTGAAGTTGCTCAGTCGTGCCTGACTCTTAGCAACTCCATGGACTGCAGCCTACCAGGCTCCTCTGTCCATGGGATTTTCCAGGCAAGAGTACTGGAGTGAAATAACTTAAAAATAAGTGTTTATAACAAAGTGGAGTTCAAGCTAACAAGAAGAAAATTTAGACCAAACATAAAATGGGAGGGGAAAAATAAGCCTGAAATAAAGGATATCTTAGTGGTCATCTTTCATGGTTTTTTTTTTTAAGTGATTAAACTAAAAATTGTTCACAGATTAAAAAAAGGAGAGGGGGGAGGTTAAAGTTTTTGAAAACAGTTAAATGTCTAAATCAGAGGTCACAAACAGTTGCCCTTGGATTGCATCTTGTGAGCAGATGTGTTCGGTCTGCCGACTCTGTATTTTGAAAAACTGGAATTGTTTTCCAACATTTATTAGTCGAAATATTTCATTTAAAATGTTATTAATACTGAAGGATCTGAAGGTCTGGCGACAACAAAGCCCCATGCCTCACTGCAACAACTGGCCAGCAGTCCTCAATCCAACCACCACACTAATAACAATCCAGGAAGCTTTGAGTATTACCAGTGCTGGAGGCTGAGCCCTACTCATTCTCGGGAGAGCCCAGGCACTACAGTTAAAAGTTCCTCAGAGAACTCTAACAGTGCAACCAGAATTGAGAGTCCTGGGCCTAGAGTAAAACTTGCATATTCTCTTCGTTTAATCACAGTAGCCAACTGTGCTCTATTGCTCTTCCAATTTATCCTCATTCTAAAAGGTCCTGGGAATTGAAACTCCATTTAAATATCCTCCTTTAATCTTGTTTAAGTCACAAGACTATAGAAGGGTTCAGTTAAGCAAAATGAACTTTACTGGCTATACACACTCTAATCTGATGTATCTCAAAGCATGGTGGGTAAATAGATCATCTGTGTACCCAGACGATGTATGGGTAAAGTGTGTGCTCCAGACATATACATGAAAAACACTGAACTCCTTCCACACTAAAACACTGAAAACCATCACTGGTTTGTAGAATGGTGCTGAGGATTCAAGGGATTAGAGCTGGTAGACAGAGCGCCTGAAGAACTATGGATGGAGGTTTGTTACATTGTACAGGAGGTGGTGATCAAAACCAACCCCAAGGAAAAGAAATGCAAGAAGGCAAAATGGTTGTCTGAGGAGGCCTTACAAATAGCTGAGAAAAGAAGAAAGCAAAAGGCAAAGGAGAAAAGGAAAGATATACCCATCTGAATGCAGAGTTCCAAAGAATAGCAAGGAGAGAGAAGAAAGCCTTCCTCAGTGATCAATGCAAAGAAATAGAGGAAAACAATAGAATAGGAAAGACTAGAGATCTCTTCAAGAAAATTAGAGATACCAAGGGAATATTTCATGCAAAGATGGGCTCAATAAAGGACAGAAATGGTATGGCCCTAACAGAAGCAGAAGGTATTAAGAAGAGGGGACAAGAATACACAAAACTATACAAAAAAGATCTGAATGATGCAGATAACCACAATGGTGTGATCATTCACCTAGAGCCAGACATTCTGAAATGTGAAGTCAAGTGGGCCTTAGGAAGCACCACTACAAAAAAAGCTTATGGAGGTGATGCAATTCCAGCTGTGCTATTTCAAATCCTAAAAGATGATGCTGTGAAAGTGCTGCATTTAATATGCCAGCAAATTTGGAAAACTCAGCAGTGGCCACAGGACTGGAAAAGGTCAGTTTTCATTCCAAGCCCAAAGAAAGGCACTGTCAAAGAATGTTCAAACTACTGTACAATTGCACTCATCTCACACGCTAGCAAAGTAATGCTCAAAAGTCTCCAAGTGAGGCTTCAACAGTACGTTAACTGAGAACTTCCAGATGTTCAAGCTGGACATAGAAAAGGCAGAGGAACCAGAGACCAAATTGACATCTGTTGAATCATAGGAAAAGCAAGAGAGTTCCAGAAAAATATCTACTGCTGCTTCACTGACTACGCTAAAGCCTTTGACTGTGTGTATCACAACAAATTGTGGAAAATTCTTCAAGAGATGGGACTACCAGACCTGACCTTACTCTTGAGAAATCTGTATGGAGGTGAGGAAGCAACACTTAGAACCGGACATGGGACAACAGACCAGTTCCAAATTGAGAAAGGAGTACGTCAAGGCTATATATTGTCACTCTGCTTATTTAACTTATATGCAGAGTACATCATGTGAAATATCACGATGGATAAAGCAAAAGCTGGAATCAAGACTGCTGGGGAAAATATCAATAACCTCAGATACACAGATGACACCACCCTTATGGCAGAAAGCGAAGAACTAAAGAGCCATGGCAAACAGATTAGGGAAACAATGGAAACAGTGACAGACTTTATTTTGGGGGGCTCTAAAATCAGGCTATGGTTTTTCCAGTGGTCATGTATGGATGTGAGAGTTGGACCGTGAGAAGTTGAGCGCCGAAGAATTGATGTTTTTGAACTGTGGTGTTGGAGAAGACTCTTGAGAGTCCCTTGGACTGCAAGGAGATTCAACCAGTCCATCCTAAAGGAGATGAGTCCTGAGTGTTCATTGGAAGGACTGATGCTGAAGCTGAAACTCCAATACTACGGCCACCTCATGCAAAGAGTTGACTCATTGGAAAAGACCTTGATGCTGGGAGGGATTGGGGACAGGAAAAGAAGGGGACGACAAAGGATGAGATGGCTGGATGGCATCACCGACTCGATGGACATGAGTTTGGGTAAACTCCAGGAGTTGGTGATGGACAGGGAGGCCTGGCGTGCTGCGATTCATGGGGTCGCGAAGAGTCGGACACGACTTAGCGACTGAACTGAACTGAAAATCACTTCAGCCATGATATTAAAAGACGCTTACTCCTTGGAAGAAAAGGTATGACAAACCTAGACAGCATATTAAAAAGCAGAGACATTGCCAACAAAGCTACGGTTTTTCCAGTAGTCATGTATGGATGTGACAGTTGGACTATAAAGAAAGCTGAGCACTGAAGAATTGATGCTTTTGA
This sequence comes from Bos indicus, assembly GCF_029378745.1. Taxonomy (NCBI): domain Eukaryota; kingdom Metazoa; phylum Chordata; class Mammalia; order Artiodactyla; family Bovidae; genus Bos; species Bos indicus. The sequence continues at coordinate 23,610,440 of NC_091767.1, forward strand.
ACTGTGATGTTGGAGAAGACAGGGAAGCCTGGAGTGCTGCAGTCCATGGGGTCGCAAAGAGCTGGACACAACTGAGTTACTGAACTGAACTGGCCCAGGAGAAATACCAAACACCCAAAGGGTTGTGTTTCATTACTTCTGCACCCAAATGTTTATCACAGCATTATTTACAACATCCAAGATATGGAAACACCCTAAGTGTCATTGATAGATGTATGGACAAAGAAGATGTGGTATATATGCACAATGGAATACGACTGAGCCATAAAAAAGATGAAATCCTCCCATTTACAACACATGGATGGACACTGAGGGTAATACGCTAAGTGAAATAAGTCCAACAGAGAAAGACAAATACAATATGATTTCACTCACATTTGGAATATTAAAAATAAACAAACAAACCAACCAAAAACAAACACATAGATACAGAGAACAGGCTAAGTGATTACCAGAGGGGAAGAGCAGTAGGGGGAAGGCAAAACGGGTAAATGAAGTCAACTCTATGGTAACAGATGGAAACTAAGCATTTGGTGGTAAGGGTGCTGTAGCGTCGGAGAAGGCGATGGCAGCCCACTCCAGTACTCTTGCCTGGAAAATCCCATGGACGGAGGAGCCTGGTGGGCTGCAGTCCATGGGGTCGTAAAGAGTCGGACATGACTGAGCGACTCCCCTTTCACTTTTCACTTTCATGCATTGGAGAAGGAAATGGCAACCCACTCCAGTGTTCTTGCCAGGAGAATCCCAGGGACGGGGGAGCCTGGTGGGCTGCCGTCTATGGGGTCACACAGAGTCAGACACGACTGAAGTGACTTAGCAGCAGCAGCGTGCTGTAGCGTATATGGAGGTCAAAATATAAGGTTGTACACATGAAACAGTAATACAAACTAATATTTTCTCAATTTTTTAAAAGTTTTAATAAAAAATAAGATGACCAATATTCTGTTTTACTATACTGCAAGTTAATTAGCTATTAGGACAAAAAGAAAATCCAACAGTATACTAGCAGAGTCCTTAATACCATAAAATTAGAGTTGAGTTTCCTGCCTAGAAAGCTTACAATTACTTGTCATACTACTTCCATTTTAGATCAAACCTACAACATAACCAAGGAAAACCTTTCAGTGGAGTTCTAAGCTCCTCATACCCTTTTTATGTTTTCACACATAGCTCATCAGTTTTCTCTCCAAGGCTGGACGATATTGCTCACCAACACGTGGCATACAAGATTCTAAAACAGCATGACAATTTTATGATTGACTCAGGTAATCATAGCTCTCCTGAGGGAAATCTGCTCTTCAGGCTCACCTCTCCTGTGTTTCTGCCATCCAGAATCCCCCGTGGAGGAACCTCAGGTTCTTACACACTCAATTACACTCTACTGATTTATAGTGCCAAACAGCCATTCACACGAGGGCCCTCCATAAACATTACTGGATTATGCCAACTCAAGTGATTGATTCTGGACCTCTTAATGTGCCACCACTCTACACACAATCCTTATATATCCAGTATGATTTCAGTTCTTCAAACAAGGCTCCCGATCCACACCTTGCATCTATTGTCTTCTAAGAACAAGCCTATGGCTAAAAGAGCCAACTACTGGAGAAAATAAACTATAAATAGAAAGCAGGTGAAACATTACAGGTAACAAAGTTTAGCACTCACTCACAGGGAGCACAATCAGTGTGAAAATATAATTATTCTGCATGACTAAAAATGTCCTTAAATCATCATCAAAAAAACTAAGATGGCTATGATCCACCTGGAAAATCTCACCAGAATGCAAGCTCTGATTCAGGTAGTCTGAGACGGGGTCCGAGATTCCACATTCCTAACAAGCTCCCAGGAACTGCTAATGCTGCTCAAAGCTCTGCTACTTCAAGTATGGTAGGGAAACAGCAGTATCAGCATCACCTGGGAGCTTGTTAGACCAGAATACTGAGCCCATGTTAGGTCTAAGGAAACAGAATCTGCCATTCAACAACGTCTCAGGTGATGAATGGTAGAGAGCTGCTAACACACCATCTTATACTCACTGTTGATCAGAATCACCTGGGACTTTTCTGACTCTGATTCAGTTGGTCTAGGGTATTTCATTGTCCTATGTTCATCTGGTTTTAGGCATACCCAGACTTAGTGACTGAACAACAACAGCAAAAGGTGGTTCTCATGAATAGCCAGTGTTGAGAAACAATGAAATTAAAAATACTTAATTGGGTAGCTCTAGGTTGATAGAGCTATGGTTAACGGGTGAGGAATTTGAGGAAATGATGAAAATGTCCTAAAATTGATTATGGCAATGATTGTATGACTACATGAATATACTAAAAATCATTGAATTGTATACTTTAAACAGGTCAGTTGTACAGTACAGTATGTGAATTGTATTTCAATAAAACTGTTAAATAAAATTTTAGAACTCCAGTAGCTTTCCTATTTTAAAATAAGTAAATAACTCCTCCTGAATAACGATGAAGTGGAATTATTTCCTATCCTGGAACTCTGCCCCAAGAGTGTGAACCTCTTTCAAAAAAAGAGAACACAGCCCCAGACATCCTGTATCCTGCATCGAACCTGGACTGGCGATTCAGTTCTTATATGATATTATACATGTTTCAGTGCCATTCTCCCAAATCATCCCCTTGGGGCTGGTGCACTGGGATGACCCAGAGGGATGGTACGGGGAGGGAGATGGGAGGGGGGTTCAGGATGGGGAGCACGTGTACACCCGTGGTGGATTCATGTTGATGTATGGCAAAACCAATACAATATTGTAAAGTAATTAACCTCCTATTAAAATAAATAAATTTAAATTAAAAAAAAAAGAGCATTAAAAAAAAAGAGAGAACACAAATGCTTGTATGACCCATCTAGAAACATTAAGTCCTGCTCATTTACTCCTTAGGTTCAATCCTGGTTAAGGTAATGTATATTTTTAAAAGAAAAGCGTATTTATCAATTTGGAAAAGTTTACCCTTCACACCCAGTTTTCAGAGTATTTTCAAATAAATAATTTTCCTTTTGCTTCCCCAACTTAAAATTAATGAGTTAACTACTAAGTTAACAATGAATTAACTAATTCATTGTACTACATTCTTCCAATTGTTCTATATTTTTAAAAACATTCAAAAAACATGTTAAGGGGACTTCCCTGGTGGTTCGTAGTTAACAGTCTGCCCTGCAATGCAGGGAACATGGGTTCAATCCCTCATTGAGGAACCAAGATCCCACATGCTGTGGGGTAACTAAGCCCACGCCACAACTAGAGAGTCCAGTGACGCAACTACAGAGCCCCAGCGCCACAAATACAGAGTCCAAGCACCACAATGAAATATCCCACATGATGCAAGGCAGATCCCACGTGCCACAATTAAGATCCAATGCAGACAAACAAATGATTTAAAAAACAAATGTTAACAAAAAATATATAAAATGCAAATCTGACCTTGTTTTTAAAAAGCGACTTAAGAAACTCGATAATATGCTCATAAAAATAAAGGAGATGGTAAGTAGCACTAAACTAACAGGAAAGATCACTGTAATATATGAGACACTGTTTACTTACTATCAAAAGGAAAGTACTATACATGTATGTAAGTAACAGGCACTATATATCAGGAGAGGCACTCACGGCTTCTGATAGCAGTGGTGTCAAATGCTTGAAACTGCAGGTTTTATATGCTCAAGCCAATGACAATTCCCAAGTATGGTCTACTCTCCCTACTGGATCACCACAGCCTATGGAAGTCATTTTCCCCCAGAACCAGTGCCCTTGTTTAGGGTGCCATGGGTTCATTCTTTATAAAAGGTATATTCTAGATGCATCACTGAACAGATTTTCTAGGACAATATACACTGATTATGGGACATCTTCTGGCATCCTCTACTAAGTGGGAGCCCCTTTCATGAAATGACTTTCTAGGACCTTCAACGCAATGGTTAAGGTCACCTTCACAAGTAAGTATGCCTTCCCTTGCCCAAACTCTCCCATAAAATTCAATGCATTTCACTGGAACTATTGCAGTAATATATATATACATATATATATATATCAGAGAAGACTATGGCACCCCACTCCAGTACTCTTGCCTGGAAAATCCCATGGACGGAGGAGCCTGGTAGGCTGCAGTCCATGGGGTCGCTAAGAGTCAGACACGACTGAACGACTTCACTTTCTCTTTTCACTTTCATGCATTGGAGAAGGAAATGGCAACCCACTCCAGTGTTCTTGCCTGGAGAATCCCAGGGATGGGGGAGCCTGGTGGGCTGCCATCTATGGGGTCGCACAGAGTCGGACACGACTGAAGTGACTTAGCATAGCATAGCATAGTCCTGTTACTTTCTATAGTGAGGAAGTTTATTTTCCTGCTTTTAATACATTTGTTCAATGAACTCTTCAGTTTTCACAGCATTGGGAAAATGATTCTATATCCCAGATCAAAATGAATGACTTGAATTTTGGACAAAAGATTCCAATTCCAAGGAAGCAAGCTGAAAGCCACAGTGATGATACTCAGCATACGGTAGTCAATTCTATCTCAATCCTGAGTGTTGGAAATACTAACTTCCTGAGAGGTTAAGACTCACAGTCTCTGTGAACTTCAATAACTAATTCTTAATGAATTAGCATGTCTTAATTCATAACATTTAACAATTCACTAAAAACAAAAGTTTCAAAAGAAAGGAGAAAAGGCTTACCTAATATTATATATATCCTGAATATTCTTCTCCCCGCTGTGTCCTTCCTTAACAGCTTGCATTTGTAATAGTTTCATAAGGGCTTTTATCAAGCCATGTGTATTTCTGTAAAGAAATATAATAGCATGTCAAATGTTATAAAGTGAACAGTCTACTCAGGTATTTAATCCTACCACTTTTGATAGTTGAACACTTGCCACCCACACTGAACAGTAGCCATCCACATCCACCTAGCTTATCCCATAGCATAGCCGAGAGGCCTACAAGCTCCCATTCAACACAATGAAGGAGAAGTGAAGCCAAAGAATCAAACTACCAACCTATCTATCACCTCACTGCATATACCGGGGGGAAATCAATCAGGGAAAAGTAAACATTAGCCCACATAATTGCAGGCAGTGACCACATCAATTACCCACACTGAATAATCAAGTCCTTCATTTATAAATATTAGCAGACCATGAAAAATAACGAGACAGATGAAATGGAATGGCCACTAAAAAAAAAAAGTGGGCCAGGGGACCAATCAGAGCAAATAACCCCCATTAAAACAAAGCTAATGGGAGCAGGGAAGAGAAATTTAAGTTTTTTCCTTATTCTCTGTGAGAAGCAGCAAGATAATAAATCAGAAAAAATGGCCTGCTTTTTAAATTTTTTTCCTGTTACTAATGTTTTCTAACTATTAAATAGGATTTTATTTCAGCTTTCGTGAGGTAAAACTAACAAAAACAACTGTAATATAACGTGTACAAAATGATTTACGTGTGCATTTTAAAATGGTTGCCAAAATCGAGTTAATTAACACATATATCACCTCACAGTTACTTTTTAGTTTTCATTTTTTTGGATAAAATGCTAAATACTCTTAGCAAATTTCAAGTACACAATACAACATTGTTGACTTTAGTTACTATGCTGTACATTAGATCCTCAGAACTTAACCATAACTGGAAGCTTGTATCTTTCGACCAGCATCTCCCCATTTCTCCTACCCGCCCCTGGCAACCACCATTCTACTCTCTGCTTCTATCTGTTCAATTTCTTTTTTTAGATTCCACATACAAGTGGTTCCATATGGTATTTATCTTCCTCTGTCTGGGTTATTTCACTTAGCACAATGCCCTCCAGGTTCATCCACGTTGTCACAAATTACCCTGATCTCTTTAAAGTAAGATTCTCCCTGGGAATGAGAAAGAAATCTTAGAAATACAGATTATTTGCTAAATGAAAAAAAACCCAATATTTTAAAAATCATAACTGTTAATAATTATGGAGCATCTATTGTAAGTTAAGTACTCTCTTAAGTGCTTAACACGCATTATGTCATTATTATCTAGAAATCACTGGTAACTTTACCATAGGGCTAGGACAAGACCTGGACTTAATTAATAAAAGTCATTTCGGGCAATTATGTGAGATGTTATTCAGTGAACTCTTTGATGGCATTTAAAGTTTTACAACTGGTAAACGGTTTAGCCATGCTGTCCAATACAGCAGCCAATGGGCACACAGGCTACTGAGCACGTGTAACATGGCTAATCCGCACTGGGATGTGCTGTAGTGTAAAATACCTGCTGCATTTTAAAGACGTAGGGACTTGCCTGGTGATCCAGTGGTTAAAAACCTCCTGCCAATGTGGGAGTCATGAGTTTGATCCCTGGTCCAGGAAGATCCCATATGCCACAGAGCAACTAAGCCCGTGCACCACAATAAGAGAAGCCATTGCAGTGGGAAGCCCAAGCCCAGCAAGAAAAGTAGCCCTCACTCGTGGCAACTAGAGAAAGCCCACACATCAAAGAAGACCCAGCAAAGACAAAAATATATAAACAAGAGTAATAAAATATAATTAAAAAAAAAACAGACTGAGAACACAAAAATACTGTAAAATATCATATGTAGATTTTTATATTGATTACATCTTGATTATATACATATTTTTGATATATGAGGTTACACAAAATAGATTATTAAAGTTAACACCACTGGTTTCTTTTTAATGTGGCTACTAGGAAAATTTTGAATTATATATGTGGTTCACACTTGTGGCTCAGAATATATTTCTATTTCACAGTACTGCTAAAGACACTTATGGTTTGTTTCCTAAGTAGATTCTTTGGTGAGCAGTGAGGCTTTTCTTGCAGTTGAAGCGTTTCCCACAATCTACACAACAGTATGTTTTCTTTCCCACGTGGCTCCTCTTATGACCATGCAGTGTACATTCATGAATGAGTGTTTTGTGACAGGCAGCACACAAACATGGTTTCTCTCCTATGTGGATCCTCTGGTGAAGAGTGATGTCTCAACACTGCATAAGCCTGTTCCCTAAGATTCTCTCCTGTGTGTTCCTTGCTGTATGTCAAACCGAGGTTCACTTTTCTCACATACCCTATATTGGTGTTACGTCAACTCCACTTTGCTTTCACTAAAAATATGGCCAGTGAATCCCACTGTGACTCAGTGAAAGTTAAAAAGTAAATTTTTTAAAAACTAGTGGGAAGTACAGTTGTCTTAGAAAGGTCTGATGGCATGGCACCCCCTTGGGAACAGGGGTTCTGTCTTAATGTTCTTCCCTCATGAGTGCTCAGATTCTTCCAGGAGCCTTCTCTGTTGACACTCTTGAGTTTCTAGAGCCCTCTTACTCTAAAGCTTAGGAAGAAGATACCTTAACATGCAAACATTCAGAATAAATTCTTTCTTTACAATTCCTCACACCATTCACTTTTACAGAATGAGACCCATCCTGCAGCTAAGGACCCTGGACTTTAAGAAACAGTATTTTCCAGTCTATGCTCCAGCTCTTCACAACTCTGCTTACTTTCCTTCACCAAGATCTAGAGATCCTTCAGCATGGAGATTGCAACCGACTCTATCACTGGTTTATCAAGAACATATTCTGGGTGTGAAGGTCTGACCTCAGTCACACAGAAGCTCCTTGGAGCTTCAGGGGGATTCAATTCCTCCAAATATGCAAATTGGCTAAAGCTAACTCATCAGGCCTCAGTGCTACAATCTTGCTTTTTGAAAGTTAGTCTTTCAAAAACCCTACAACTCTGACCTAAGCCAGTGCCTAGATTTTCGACAAGACTATGAAATCTCCGGTCTATACCTATGTTTAGCAGACAAATTCTAATCATCACTGAGTCAGTGAGCACTTCCAGATCCCTCTGTCTAACTGAGACCTATTACCGGAGGTCTACTGTGGTTTTTTGCCTTGGTGAGAGCAGCACTATGTGTTCAGAAGTTTCCTTGTCTTCTCATCTTCAATGTTTATGCAACTGACGATAAGCTTTAAAGCTGATTTCAGCTAAAAATAACCCCATTTATATATGGATGAAATAGAGATGGAAAAAGTCTAGACCTCACCTAGTAACCTCATAAGACCACTCCCTGGGCCTAATGATGAGTTTAAAGGGTACTCATATTAAATGATCAGTACTGATTGAATTTCTGGCTGAATTTCTTTCATGAAATATGAATTCATTAAATAATCCCTTTTGGTATGTAAAACTAAATTGGTTTTCCTTATCTAATGATTTATTTGTCATATGAATAGTTTAAGAGAAGATAGATAACAGACACGATTTTTAACCAACTGGGGTCACTTACTTCTTTGTGAAAACAGTACAATCACACAGAAAGCACACACATCCTACGTACATTTAATTCAAGGCATTTCCAAGAACCACTGTGACCTGTAAATTTTCAGCTTTTTAAAATCTTTATGTTATACCTTGCTTTTATTTGTGGGCTGAGATTTTACTATGTGGATAACTGAGTCTGTACTATATTTTAAGCAAGAGTGTAACATGAATAGATTATGAATATTGAAAGATGATGGCATCAATAAATCATGTGTAGATCCATTCAAGTAGTAACATAGTTGCCTTAAATTCAGTTGAATAATTTCTTAAATTTTTAAATATTTCAAGTGAGCTGAGAGGGATGGATGGTTTCAGATTTTCATTTAAGTTCCTGCTTTAATTCTAATTTACTGGAAAATGTTGGGCAAGTCACTTAATGCCTACGAGCAAGTCACTTAAGGCCAACATCCTCATCTGAGCAACTTAGAATCATGATAATAAACTCAATCTTGCATTGTTTTAAAGAATAAATTAATGTATGTCAGTAAAGTGTCTGGTTATTTTTGCAATAAATCAACAATCTAATACTTATACCATTACGATTGCAATGTTTCTCCCTTTGTAAGGTTATGCAAACAAAAGTGTCAGAGTTCATGAATGCAAAAACCTAGAACATTCCTAAAACTAACTACAGTTAAGTCATGAATGGCTAAATCCTAGCATTTTCCATCTTTCTTCACAAAAACCTCTTTCTCTTGTTTTCGAGCCATTGTTACTTTGCATCTGAGATCTGTTGTTACAAAATTCAGTTCAGTTCAGTCGCTCAGTTGTGTCTGACTATTTGCGACCCCATGAACCACAGCATGCCAGGCCTCCCTGTCCATCACCAACTCCTGGAGTTCACCCAAACTCATGTCCATTGAGTCGGTGATGCCATCCTGTAGGAGACAGGATGAATAAAAGAAAAGCAGGCCCTGGCAAGGGCCACAAGAGGAATTTATAATTATTGATAAACTGGATGCTATAAGGCATGAGACTCTTGGAACAAATCCAGAGGGAACTGTTAGTTCACAATCTTGAAAACAAGATATGATCCTGGGGTCAGAAAACCGACCCCAGACTGTTTCTCAACTGGCATCTCAGAGTCACATGTTTTATGTATCCGGTGGAAAATCTATAGATAAGAATATTAGTTATAGTTACTGATTTGTTATTGATTACTGTTTCCTAATTACTCAATGGTTAATGATCATTTTGTTCTTTGGCCCCGAAGGCCACATGAGTTACAGTTTAAGTCCCTGCATATTCTTTCCTCACGGATGAAAGTCTAATAAAGCTGCTTGGATTCAGTTCTGGCCCCTTCACACTGGAGCGGTGTTGGTCCCCTGATCCTCACTTTTCTCTGAATTCTTGTGTCTCGTTTCTCATTCTCTCGCCATATCGCGCTTTTGGAAACCCTGCTTTTTGAGCTGGCCTCAACATCATCCAACCATCTTATCCTCTGTTGTCCCCTTCTCCTCCTGCCCTCAATCTTTCCCAGCATCAGGGTTTTTGCAAATGAGTCAGCTCTTCGCATCAGGTGGCCAAAGCACTGGGGTTTCAGATTCAACATCAGTCCTTCCAATGAACATTCAGGACTGATCTCCTTTAGGATGTACTGGTTGGATCTCCTTGCAGTCCAAGGGACTCTCCAGAGTCTTCTCCAACACCACAGTTCAAAAGCATCAATTCTTTTGCGTTCAGCTTTCTTTATAGTCCAACTCTCACATCCATACATGACTATTGGAAAAACCATAGCCTTGAGTAGACGGACCTTTGCTGGCAAAGTAATGTCTCTGCTTTTTAATATGCTGTCTAGATTGCTCATAACTTTCCTTCCAAGGAGTAAGTGTCTTTTAATTTCATGGCTGCAATCACCATCTGCAGTGATTTTGGGGCCCCCAAAAATAAAGTCAGCTACTGTTTCCACTGTTTCCCCATCTATTTGCCATGAAGTGATGGGACAGGATGCCATGATCTTAGTTTTCTGAATGTTGAGCTATAAGCCAACTTTTTCACTCTCCTCTTTCACTTTCATCAAGAGGCTCTTTAGTTCTTCACTTTCTACCATAAGGGTGGTGTCATCTGCATATCTGAGGTTATTGATATTTCTCCCGGCAATCTTGAGTCCAGCTTGTGCTTCTTCCAGCCCAGCGTTTCTCATGATGTACTCTGCATATAAGTTAAATAAGCAGTGTGACAATATACAGCCTTGATGAACTCCTTTTCCTATTTGGAACCAGTCTGTTGTTCCATGTCCAGTTCTAACTGTTGCTTCCTGACCTGCATACAGGTTTCTCAAAAGGCAGGTCAGGTGGTCTGGTATTCCCATCTCTTTCAGAATCTTTCACAGTTTATTGTGATCCACACAGTCAAAGGCTTTGGCATAGTCAATAAGTTAAAAATCTGTAACTGAATTCTATACGACTGCAGAAAGAGGTTACAACAATTTGGTAGTGCTAAAAATCAAAATAATAAAAGAAAAACATAGTCATTAGAGAAGCTAAAATCAAAGAAAGGAGAGAAGAAAATTTCAAAGTCTTCAATTGAAAGGGCTACCAAGTGCTAGGCAAGAGTCTTGAAAAAATTAATTGCTAACATTTCCCAAATCCAAAGATGAGGAAAAAAAATCCTATGAACTTTCAGTTATAAAATAAAATCTGTAAAATAAAGACTATTAGACTGACATCATATCTAATTTGGCATAAGATTTCTCATCTGCAATGCTAAATGAAGCAATGCACATGGAATTATGAGGGAAAGGTTATATAACTTAATAAATCTAACCCTCCCAGAATGACTAAGTGTAATGTATGAAGACAAAAGAAATAATTTTCAGACATAATTCTCTGAAAGTTTTTCTTAAAGACGCTCTCCAGTTAAAAGATAATATATAATGATTATATAATTTTGTAAATATACCAAAACCCACTGAATTGTACACTTCATAAAAATGATTTTAATAAATGAATTACACCAAGAAAACTTTTTTTTTTAAGATAAAGTACAAGAAAGAACTGAATAGATCAAAAGACACAAAATATAAAGAACTTTGGTCACCAAGGAATTCCTTGGTGGTCTAATGGGTAGGACACAGTGCTTTCACTGAGGGTTCAATCCCTGGTTAGGAAACTAAGATGCCACAAGCCACTCAGTGTGGAGAAAAAAAAAAAATTTTGGTCAGAATGAATACCAGAAGAATTTACAATCCAGTCTTTATCATTTTTCAAATGTCACTATAAAGATTAAAGCGACTGTTAAGAGAGGTTTTGGAGGGAAAAGTGTAAAAAAGACAAAAAAAGGAAGACGACCTGTCATAAAAACTCCAGATCACTTTAGCAAAGTTAGTGGGGAAGGGTTTTGGGGGGAAGAAAACATAAAATTAACATGAGAGATAAACTGAGATGAAATATTACATATATGACAAATATCCACAAAACAAAAATAAGCAACAAAATGAAACAAATCATATAACAGAAAAGTGAGCAGAGAATATAGATAAACAGATCACAGAAGAGTAAGATTCATAATATCCAGTGTGGATGAGTGAATGGGGAATAAGTATTTTCAGGTTGAGCATACATTTGTTCAGACTTTATGGAGGGCAATTTGGCAATTTAAAAGTTTAAATGCAGTCTTTTCCCCATAAATTGCATTCCTAAAAACCTATCATGGGAATTCCCTGGTGGTCCAGTAGTTAAGGCTCCACACTCTTACTGCCAGGGACCCTGGGTTTGATCCCTTAGTCAGGGAACTAAGATTCCAAATGCCTTGAGGCACACCCCCCAAAAAATGACCTATCATATACAAATACCCTTACATATACCCAAAAGAAGATCCATTTGTTATCTTAAAGAAATGGAAGAAGAAAACTACATTTGACAAAGGAGAAATATTTAAAATAAGATATGCTGCTGCTGCTGCTGCTAAGTTGCTTCAGTCATGTCCGACTCTGTGCGACCCCATAGACGGCAGCCCACCCGGCTCCCCTGTCCCTGGGATTCTCCAGGCAAGAACACTGGAGTGGGTTGCCATTTCCTTCTCCAATGCATGAAAGTGAAAAGTGAAAGTGAAGTCGCTCAGTCGTGTCCGACTCTAGCAACCCCATGGACTGCAGCCTACCAGGCTCCTCCGTCCATGGGATTTTCCAGGCAAAAGTACTGGAGTGGGGTGCCATCGCCTTCTCCGAAAATAAGATATAATCATATAAAAAATCATATCATAAAATATGATATAATCATATAAAGTAGTTTGCAGCTATTAATAAATATGCAAACAAATCTATGAAAAGACGTTCCAACATATATTAAGTGAAAAAAA